>NC_056439.1:45207690-45225190 GCF_018296145.1 Oncorhynchus tshawytscha | reverse complement strand
TCTCTCTCTCTCCTTCTGTCTCTCTCCCCTCTCCCTCTCTCTCTCTCTCTCTCTCTCTCCTTCTCTCTCTCTCTCTCTCCTTCTGTCTCTCTCCCTCTCTCTCTCTCTCTCTCTCTCTCTCTCTCTGTCTCTCTCTCCTTCTGTCTCTCCCCCCTCTCCTCTCCTCTGTCTCTCTCTGTCTCTCTCTGTCTCTCTCCCTCTCTCTCTCTCCTTCTTTCTCTCTTTCTCTCTCCTTCTGTCTCTCTCTCCCCCTCTCTCTCTCTCCTTCTGTCTCTCTCCATATCTCTCTCTCTCTCTCTCTCTCTCTCCTCTTGCTCTCTCCTCTCTCTATCCTTCTCACTCGCTTTTTAGGGGAATACAACTGAGAACATTGTATTTGATAGTTCAACGAACTGTCAACTAGTCTAGCATTACTGTTTGTTTTCACTATCTCTCTCTCTCTCTCTCTCCTCTCTCTCCTCCCATTGTCTCTCTCTCCTCCCATTGTCTCTATCTCTCTCTCTTTCTCCTGCTCTCTGTCTTTCTCTCTCTCTTTCTCTATATCTCTCTCTTCCCACCTCTTCATAATAAAAAGAACATGAGGAATTCAGGTGTAATTATTAGTGGGCTTCCATGGTGTAGTGACTATGTGGTTTTACCCTCTCCTCACATGAGGATAGGTAGACTAGGACAGAGATGTTGAGCCCCTCTGAAGGGGATTATGTGATTATAGCACCTCCTTGACACCCTCTCGTTCACCCCAAAAACATCAATGAAATGTCTCCATTCCATCCTCATGTAGTATAACATCACTATAGTATAACAACAGGGGATAAGATCACTATAGTATAACAACAGGAGATAAGATCACTATAGTATAACAACAGGAGATAACATCACTATAGTATAACAACAGGAGATAACATCACTATAGTATAACAACAGGAGATAAGATCACTGTAGTATAACAACAGGAGATAAGATCACTGTAGTATAACAACAGGAGATAAGATCACTATTGTATAACAACAGGAGATAAGATCACTATAGTATAACAACAGGAGATAACATCACTATTGTATAACAACAGGAGATAAGATCACTATAGTATAACAACAGGAGATAAGATCACTGTAGTATAACAACAGGAGATAAGATCACTATAGTATAACAACAGGAGATAACATCACTATAGTATAACAACAGGAGATAATCATGCAGCGATGATCTGTTCCGTTGATGTCCAGTTTCATTTCAGCTCCCTGTAGCACATCAAACGCACACCATCACCATCATCCCAACATTAGTGTATCAGTGTAGTCCCCCCCCTCCCTCACACCAGCTGGAACCCCTCCCTCCACCTCTCCCTCCCTCTACTCCTGCGCTGGATTACCTCCGCCCCCATGGTATTTACATCTTGTAAATCTGTTCAGGGCCTGTGATGCAGGCCATCTGTAATCTGAAGGTTATATTCCGTAGCGCTGGTTGGTCGGTGTTTCTGCTCTGTGAAGGGACAGTATCAGCAGTCCCTAACATCTGGTCGCCAGGATGGCCACAACGCACGTCAGCACCAACGCTCAATGCGAGCCAGCCAGGGATGATGTCCTGAGCTGGATGGATGAGTTGGATGGGTGCACACACACAAATGCACGTACGCATGCAAACACACACACACTCAAACGCATTCACAGACGCTCTACCCAATCACACATGCACGTACAGATGTAAGATCTTAATTTGAGCCTGTTTTCGACAGCAGGAAAATAATCCAGTGGGCGAAAAGAATAATATCAGGGGATAACTTTATCTATATATTTCCAGATATATTACATTTTATTATACTAAACAAAAGTATAAACGCAGGATGCAACAATTTCAATGATTTTACTGAGTGTAAATCAGGCAATTGAGATAAATTCATTCGGCACTAATCTATGAATTTCACATGACTGGGCAGGGGCGCAGCCATCATGGGTGGTTCTGGGAAGGCATAGGGCCACCCACTTGGGAGCCAGGCCCAGATAATCAGAATTCGTTTTTTCCTGCAAAAGGACTTTATTACAGACATAAATACTCCTCAGTTTTATCTGGGGGCTGGTCTCAGATGAATGAAGAAGCCAGATGTGGAGGTCCTGGACTGGTGTGATGTGGAGGTCCTGGACTGGTGTGATGTGGAGGTCCTGGACTGGTGTGATGTGGATGTCCTGGACTGGTGTGATGTGGAGGCCTTGGACTGGTGTGATGTGGAGGTCCTGGACTGGTGTGATGTGGAGGTCCTGGACTGGTGTGATGTGGAGGTCCTGGACTGGTGTGATGTGAAGGTCCTGGACTGGTGTGATGTGGAGGCCTTGGACTGGTGTGATGTGGAGGTCCTGGACTGGTGTGATGTGGAGGTCCTGGACTGGTGTGATGTGGAGGTCCTGGACTGGTGTGATGTGGAGGTCCTGGACTGGTGTGATGTGGAGGTCCTGGACTGGTGTGATGTGGAGGCCTTGGACTGGTGTGATGTGGAGGTCCTGGACTGGTGTGATGTGGAGGTCCTGGACTGGTGTGATGTGGAGGTCCTGGACTGGTGTGATGTGGAGGTCCTGGACTGGTGTGATGTGGAAGTCCTGGACTGGTGTGATGTGGAGGTCCTGGACTGGTGTGATGTGGAGGTCCTGGACTGGTGTGATGTGGAGGTCCTGGACTGGTGTGATGTGGAAGCCTTGGACTGGTGTGATGTGGAGGTCCTGGACTGGTGTGGTTACACTTGGTCTGCAATTGTGAGGCCGGTTGGACATACTGCCAAATTCTCTAAAACGACGGAGGCAGCTTATAGTAGAAAAATGTATATTCAATTATCTAGCAACAGCTTGGGTGGACATTCCTGATGTCAGCATCCCAATTGCATGCTCCCTCAAGACTTCAGACATTGGTGGTATTGTGTTGTGTGGCAAAACTGTGCATATAGTGCTTTTTATTGTCCCCAGCACAATGCTCACTAACAGGGATGTAAACTAACTTGTGCACAATACTTGAGAGAAATAAGCTTTTGGTGCATTTGGAAAATGTCTGGGAACTTTCATTTCAGCGCATGAAACATGGGACCAACACTTCACATGTTGTGTTTATATTTTTGTTCAATAGAACTTCAGAGAGCTTGATAACATCTGCAAAGAAGACTGGGAGAAAATCCCCACATCCAGATGTACAAAGCTGATACAGACATACCCAAGACGACTCAAAGCTGATACAGACATACCCAAGATGACTCAAAGCTGATACAGACATACCCAAGACGACATAAAGCTGATACAGACGTACCCAAGATGACATAAAGCTGATACAGACATACTCAAGACGACTCAAAGCTGATACAGACATACCCAAGATGACATAAAGCTGATACAGACATACCCAAGACGACTCAAAGCTGATACAGACATACCCAAGACGACTCAAAGCTGATACAGACATACCCAAGACGACTCAAAGCTGATACAGACATACCCAAGACGACTCAAAGCTGATACAGACATACCCAAGACGACTCAAAGCTGATACAGACATACCCAAGACGACTCAAAGCTGATACAGACATACCAAGACAACTCAAAGCTGATACAGACATACCCAAGACGACTCAAAGCTGATACAGACATACCCAAGACGACTCAAAGCTGATACAGAAATAGCCAAGAGGACTCAAAGCTTTTACAGACATACCCAAGACGACTCAAAGCTGATACAGACATACCCAAGACGACTCAAAGCTGATACAGACATACCCAAGACGACTCAAAGCTGATACAGACATACCCAAGATGACATAAAGCTGATACAGACATACCCAAGACGACTCAAAGCTGATACAGACATACCCAAGACGACTCAAAGCTGATACAGACATACCCAAGACGACTCAAAGCTGATACAGACATACCCAAGACGACTCAAAGCTGATACAGACATACCCAAGACGACAAAAAGCTGATACAGACATACACAAGACGACTCAAAGCTGATACAGACATACCCAAGACGACTCAAAGCTGATACAGACATACCCAAGACGACTCAAAGCTGATACAGACATACCCAAGACGACTCAAAGCTGATACAGACATACCCAAGACGACATAAAGCTGATACAGACATAACCAAGACGACTCAAAGCTGATACAGACATACCCAAGGCGACTCAAAGCTGATACAGACATACCCAAGACGACTCGAAGTTGATACAGACATACCCAAGACGACTCAAAGCTGATACAGACATACCCAAGACGACTCGAAGCTGATACAGACATACACAAGACGACTCAAAGCTGATACAGACATACCCAAGACGACTCAAAGCTGATACAGACATACCCAAGACGACTCAAAGCTGATACAGACATACACAAGACGACTCAAAGCTGATACAGACATACGACCAAGACATACCCAAGACGACTCAAAGCTGATACAGACATACCCAAGACGACTCAAAGCTGATACAGACATAGCCAAGACGACTCAAAGCTGATACAGACATACCCAAGACGACTCAAAGCTGATACAGACATACCCAAGACGACTCAAAGCTGATACAGACATACCCAAGACGACTCAAAGCTGATACAGACATACCCAAGACGACTCAAAGCTGATACAGACATACCCAAGACGACGACAAAAGCTGATACAGACATACACAAGACGACTCAAAGCTGATACAGACATACCCAAGACGACTCAAAGCTGATACAGACATACCCAAGACGACTCAAAGCTGATACAGACATACCCAAGACGACTCAAAGCTGATACAGACATACCCAAGGCGACTCAAAGCTGATACAGACATACCCAAGACGACTCAAAGCTGCAGACATACAGACATCAAAGCTGATACAGACATACTCAAGACGACTCAAAGCTGATACAGACATACCCAAGACGACTCAAAGCTGATACAGACATACCCAAGACGACTAAAAGCTGATAGAGACATACCCAAGACGACTCAAAGCTGATACAGACATACCCAAGACGGCTCAAAGCTGATACAGACATACCCAAGATGACATAAAGCTGATACAGACATACCCAAGACGACTCAAAGCTGATACAGACATTCCAAAGACGACTCAAAGCTGACACAGACATACCCAAGACGACATAAAGCTGATACAGACATACCCAAGATGACTCAAAGGTGATACAGACATACCCAAGATGACTCAAAGCTGATACAGACATAACGACCAAGACAGACTCAAAGCTGATACAGACATACCCAAGACGACTCAAAGCTGATACAGACATACCCAAGACGACTCAAAGCTGATACAGACATAACCAAGACGACTCAAAGCTGATACAGAAATAGCCAAGACGACTCAAAGCTGATACAGACATACCCAAGACGACTCAAAGCTGATACAGACATACCCAAGACGACTCAAAGCTGATACAGACATACCCAAGACGACTCAAAGCTGATACAGACATACCCAAGACGACTCAAAGCTGATGAAGACATACCAAGACGACTCAAAGCTGATACAGACATACCCAAGACGACTCGACTCAAAGCTGATACAGACATACACAAGACGACTCAAAGCTGATACAGACATACCCAAGACGACTCAAAGCTGATCAAAGCAGACATACCCAAGACGACTCAAAGCTGATACAGACATACCCAAGACGACTCAAAGCTGATACAGACATACCCAAGACGACTCAAAGCTGATACAGACATACCCAAGACGACTCAAAGCTGATACAGACATACCCAAGACGACTCAAAGCTGATACAGACATACCCAAGACGACTCAAAGCTGATACAGACATACCCAAGACGACTCAAAGCTGATACAGACATACCCAAGACGACTCAAAGCTGATACAGACATACCCAAGACGACTCAAAGCTGATACAGACATACCCAAGACGACTCAAAGCTGATACAGACATACCCAAGACGACTCAAAGCTGATACAGACATACCCAAGACAACTCAAACCTGATACAGACATACCCAAGATGACTCAAAGCTGATAAAGACATACCCAAGATGACTCAAAGCTGATACAGACATACCCAAGACGACAAAAAGCTGATACAGACATACCCAAGACGAAACAAAGCTGATACAGACATAACCAAGGCGACTCAAAGCTGATACAGACATACCCAAGACGACTCAAAGCTGATACAGACATACCCAAGACGACTCAAAGCTGATACAGAAATAGCCAAGAGGACTCAAAGCTTTTACAGACATACCCAAGACGACTCAAAGCTGATACAGACATACCCAAGACGACTCAAAGCTGATACAGACATACCCAAGACGACTCAAAGCTTTACAGACATACCCAAGACGACTCAAAGCTGATACAGACATACCCAAGACGACTCAAAGCTGATACAGACATACACAAGACGACTCGAAGTTGATACAGACATACCCAAGACGACATAAAGCTGATACAGACATACCCAAGACGACTCAAAGCTGATACAGACATACCCAAGACGACTCAAAGCTGATACAGACAAACCCAAGGCGACTCAAAGCTGATACAGACATACCCAAGACGACTCAAAGCTGATACAGACATACCCAAGACGACTCAAAGCTGATACAGAAATAGCCAAGACGACTCAAAGCTGATACAGAAATAGCCAAGACGACTCAAAGCTGATACAGACATACCCAAGACGACTCAAAGCTGATACAGACATACCCAAGACGACATAAAGCTGATACAGATATACCCAAGACAACTCAAAGCTGATACAGACATACCCAAGGCAACAAAAAGCTGATACAGACATACCCAAGATGACTCAAAGCTGATACAGACATACCCAAGACGACTCAAAGCTGATACAGACATACCCAAGACGACTCAAAGCTGATACAGACATACCCAAGACGACTCAAAGCTGATACAGACATACCCAAGACGACTCAAAGCTGATACAGACATACCCAAGACGACATAAAGCTGACAGAAATAGCCAAAGGCGACTCAAAGCTTGATACAGACATACCCAAGACGACTCAAAGCTGATACAGACATACCCAAGACGACCAAAGCTGATACAGACATACCCAAGACAACTCAAAGCTGATACAGACATACCCAAGACGACTCAAAGCTGATACAGACATACCCAAGACGACTCAAAGCTGATACAGACATACCCAAGACGACTCAAAGCTGATACAGACATACCCAAGACGACTCAAAGCTGATACAGACATACCCAAGACGACTCAAAGCTGATACAGACATACCCAAGACGACTCAAAGCTGATACAGACATACCCAAGACGACTCAAAGCTGATACAGACATACACAAGACGACTCGAAGCTGATACAGACATACCCAAGACGACTCAAAGCTGATACAGACATACCCAAGACGACTCAAAGCTGATACAGACATACCCAAGACGACTCAAAGCTGATACAGACATACCCAAGATGACAAAAAGCTGATACAGACATAGCCAAGACGACTCAAAGCTGATACAGACATAACCAAGCGACTCAAAGCTGATACAGACATACCCAAGACGACTCAAAGCTGATACAGACATACCCAAGACGACTCAAAGCTGATACAGACATAGCCAAGACGACTCAAAGCTGATACAGACATACCCAAGACGACTCAAAGCTGATACAGACATACCCAAGACGACTCAAAGCTGATACAGACATACCCAAGACGACTCAAAGCTGATACAGACATACCCAAGACGACATAAAGCTGATACAGACATACCCAAGACGACTCAAAGCTGATACAGACATACCCAAGACGACTCAAAGCTGATACAGACATACCCAAGACGACTCAAAGCTGATACAGACATACCCAAGACGACTCAAAGCTGATACAGACATTCCCAAGACGACTCAAAGCTGATACAGACATACCCAAGACGACTCGAAGCTGATACAGACATACCCAAGACGACTCAAAGCTGATACAGACATACCCAAGACGACTCAAAGCTGATACAGACATAGCCAAGACGACTCAAAGCTGATACAGAAATAGCCAAGACGACTCAAAGCTGATACAGACATACCAAGACGACTCAAAGCTGATACAGACATACCCAAGACGACTCAAAGCTGATACAGACATACCCAAGACGACTCAAAGCTGATACAGACATACCCAAGACGACTCAAAAAGCTGATACAGACATACCCAAGACAGACACAAAGCTGATCAGAAATAGCCAAGACGACTCAAAGCTTTTACAGACATACCCAAGACGACTCAAAGCTGATACAGACATACCCAAGACGACATAAAGCTGATACAGACATACCCAAGACGACTCAAAGCTGATACAGACATACCCAAGATGACTCAAAGCTGATACAGACATACCCAAGACGACTCAAAGCTGATACAGACATACCCAAGACGACTCAAAGCTGATACAGACATACCCAAGACGACTCAAAGCTGATACAGACATACCCAAGACGACTCAAAGCTGATACAGACATACCCAAGACGACTCAAAGCTGATACAGACATACCCAAGACGACTCAAAGCTGATACAGACATACCCAAGACGACTCAAAGCTGATACAGACATACCCAAGACGACTCAAAGCTGATACAGACATACCCAAGACGACTCAAAGCTGATACAGACATACCCAAGACGACTCAAAGCTGATACAGACATACCCAAGATGACAAAAGCTGATACAGACATAGCCAAGACGACTCAAAGCTGATACAGACATAACCAAGGCGACTCAAAGCTGATACAGACATACCCAAGACGACTCAAAGCTGATACAGACATACCCAAGATGATTCAAAGCTGATACAGAAATAGCCAAGACGACTCAAAGCTTTTACAGACATACCCAAGACGACTCAAAGCTGATACAGACATACCCAAGACGACTCAATATACAGACATACCCAAGATGACTCAAAGCTGATACAGACATACCCAAGACGACTCAAAGCTGATACAGACATACCCAAGACGACTCAAAGCTGATACAGACATACCCAAGACGACAAAAAGCTGATACAGACATACACAAGACGACTCAAAGCTGATACAGACATAACCAAGGCGACTCAAAGCTGATACAGACATACCCAAGACGACTCAAAGCTGATACAGAAATAGCCAAGACGACTCAAAGCTTTTACAGACATACCCAAGACGACTCAAAGCTGATACAGACATACCCAAGACGACTCAAAGCTGATACAGAAATAGCCAAGACGACTCAAAGCTTTTACAGACATACCCAAGACGACTCAAAGCTGATACAGACATACCCAAGACGACTCAAAGCTGATACAGACATACCCAAGACGACTCAAAGCTGATACAGACATACCCAAGACGACATAAAGCTGATACAGACATACCCAAGACGACTCAAAGCTGATACAGACATACCCAAGACGACTCAAAGCTGATACAGAAATAGCCAAGACGACTCAAAGCTGATACAGACATACCCAAGACGACTCAAAGCTGATACAGACATACCCAAGACGACTCAAAGCTGATACAGACATACCCAAGACGACTCAAAGCTGATACAGACATACCCAAGACGACTCAAAGCTGATACAGAAATAGCCAAGACGACTCAAAGCTTTACAGACATACCCAAGACGACTCAAAGCTGATACAGACATACCCAAGACGACTCAAAGCTGATACAGACATACCCAAGACGACTCAAAGCTCATACAGACATACCCAAGACGACTCAAAGCTGATACAGACATACCCAAGACGACTCAAAGCTGATACAGACATACCCAAGACGACTCAAAGCTGATACAGACATACACAAGACGACTCAAAGCTGATACAGACATACCCAAGACGACTCAAAGCTGATACAGACATACCCAAGACGACTCAAAGCTGATACAGACATACCCAAGACGACTCAAAGCTGATACAGACATACCCAAGACGACTCAAAGCTGATACAGACATACCCAAGACGACTCAAAGCTGATACAGACATACCCAAGACGACTCAAAGCTGATACAGACATACCCAAGACGACTAAAGCTGATACAGACATACCCAAGACGACTCAAAGCTGATACAGACATACCCAAGACGACTCAAAGCTGATACAGACATACCCAAGACGACTCAAAGCTGATACAGACATACCCAAGACGACTCAAAGCTGATACAGACATACCCAAGACGACTCAAAGCTGATACAGACATACCCAAGACGACTCAAAGCTGATACAGACATACCCAAGACGACAAAAAGCTGATACAGACATACACAAGACGACTCAAAGCTGATACAGACATACCCAAGGCGACTCAAAGCTGATACAGACATACCCAAGACGACTCAAAGCTGATACAGACATACCCAAGACGACTCAAAGCTGATACAGACATACCCAAGACGACTCAAAGCTGATACAGACATACCCAAGACGACTCAAAGCTGATACAGACATACCCAAGACGACTCAAAGCTGATACAGACATACCCAAGATGACTCAAAGCTGATAAAGACACACCCAAGACGACTCAAAGCTGATACAGACATACCCAAGACGACTCAAAGCTGATACAGAAATAGCCAAGAGGACTCAAAGCTTTTACAGACATACCCAAGACGACTCAAAGCTGATACAGACATACCCAAGACGACTCAAAGCTGATACAGACATACCCAAGACGACTCAAAGCTGATACAGACATACCCAAGATGACTCAAAGCTGATACAGACATACCCAAGACGACTCAAAGCTGATCAGACATACCCAAGATGACTCAAAGCTGATACAGACATACCCAAGACGACTCAAAGCTGATACAGACATACCCAAGACGACTCAAAGCTGATACAGACATACCCAAGACGACTCAAAGCTGATACAGACATACCCAAGACGACTCAAAGCTGATACAGACATACCCAAGACGACAAAAAGCTGATACAGACATACACAAGACGACTCAAAGCTGATACAGACATAACCAAGGCGACTCAAAGCTGATACAGACATACCCAAGACGACTCAAAGCTGATACAGACATACTCAAGACGACTCAAAGCTGATACAGACATACCCAAGACGACTCAAAGCTGATACAGACATACCCAAGACGACTAAAAGCTGATACAGACATACCCAAGACGACTCAAAGCTGATACAGACATACCCAAGACGGCTCAAAGCTGATACAGACATACCCAAGATGACATAAAGCTGATACAGACATACCCAAGACGACTCAAAGCTGATACAGACATTCCAAAGACGACTCAAAGCTGACACAGACATACCCAAGACGACATAAAGCTGATACAGACATACCCAAGATGACTCAAAGGTGATACAGACATACCCAAGACGACTCAAAGCTGATACAGACATAACCAAGACGACTCAAAGCTGATACAGACATACCCAAGACGACTCAAAGCTGATACAGACATACCCAAGACGACTCAAAGCTGATACAGACATAACCAAGACGACTCAAAGCTGATACAGAAATAGCCAAGACGACTCAAAGCTGATACAGACATACCCAAGACGACTCAAAGCTGATATAGACATACCCAAGACGACTCAAAGCTGATACAGACATACCCAAGACGACTCGAAGCTAATACAGACATACCCAAGACGACTCGAAGCTGATGAAGACATACCGAACACGACTCGAAGCTGATACAGACATACCCAAGACGACTAGAAGCTGATACAGACATACACAAGACGACTCGAAGCTGATACAGACATTCCCAAGACGACTCAAAGCTGATACAGACATACCCAAGACGACTCAAAGCTGATACAGACATACCCAAGACGACTCAAAGCTGATACAGACATACCCAAGACGACATAAAGCTGATACAGACATACCCAAGACGACTCAAAGCTGATACAGACATACCCAAGACTCAAAGCTGATACAGACATACCCAAGACGACTCAAAGCTGATACAGACATACCCAAGACGACTCAAAGCTGATACAGACATACCCAAGACGACTTAAAGCTGATACAGACATACCCAAGACGACTCAAAGCTGATACAGACATACCCAAGACGACTCAAAGCTGATACAGACATACCCAAGACGACTCAAAGCTGATACAGACATACCCAAGACGACTCAAAGCTGATACAGACATACCCAAGACGACTCAAAGCTGATACAGACATACCCAAGACGACTCAAAGCTGATACAGACATACCCAAGACGACAAAAAGCTGATACAGACATACACAAGACGACTCAAAGCTGATACAGACATAACCAAGGCGACTCAAAGCTGATACAGACATACCCAAGACGACTCAAAGCTGATACAGACATACTCAAGACGACTCAAAGCTGATACAGAATAGCCAAGACGACTCAAAGCTACAGACATACAAGACACTCAAAGCTGATACAATACCCAAGACGACTCAAAGCTGATACAGACATACCCAAGACGACTCAAAGCTGATACAGACATACCCAAGACGACTCAAAGCTGATACAGACATACCCAAGACGACTCAAAGCTGATACAGACATACCCAAGACGACTCAAAGCTGATACAGACATACTCAAGACGACTCAAAGCTGATACAGACATACCCAAGACGACTCAAAGCTGATACAGACATACCCAAGACGACTCAAAGCTGATACAGACAAACCCAAGGCGACTCAAAGCTGATACAGACATACCCAAGACGACTCAAAGCTGATACAGACATACCCAAGACGACTCAAAGCTGATACAGAAATAGCCAAGACGACTCAAAGCTGATACAGAAATAGCCAAGACGACTCAAAGCTGATACAGACATACCCAAGACGACTCAAAGCTGATACAGACATACCCAAGACGACATAAAGCTGATACAGATATACCCAAGACAACTCAAAGCTGATACAGACATACCCAAGGCAACAAAAAGCTGATACAGACATACCCAAGACGACACAAAGCTGAATCAGAAATAGCCAAGACGACTCAAATCTTTTACAGACATACCCAAGACGACTCAAAGCTGATACAGACATACACAAGACGACTCGAAGTTGATACAGACATACCCAAGACGACTCAAAGCTGATACAGACATACCCAAGACGACTCAAAGCTGATACAGACATACCCAAGACGACTCAAAGCTGATACAGACATACCCAAGACGACTCAAAGCTGATACAGACATACCCAAGACGACTCAAAGCTGATACAGACATACCCAAGACGACTCAAAGCTGATACAGACATACCCAAGACGACTCAAAGCTGATACAGACATACCCAAGACGACTCAAAGCTGATACAGACATACCCAAGACGACTCAAAGCTGATACAGACATACCCAAGACGACTCAAAGCTGATACAGACATACCCAAGACGACATAAAGCTGATACAGACATACCCAAGACAACTCAAAGCTGTTACAGACATACCCAAGACGACTCAAAGCTGATACAGACATACCCAAGACGACTCAAAGCTGATACAGACATACCCAAGACGACTCAAAGCTTTTACAGACATACCCAAGACGACTCAAAGCTGATACAGACATACCCAAGACGACTCAAAGCTGATACAGACATACCCAAGACGACTCAAAGCTGATACAGACATACCCAAGACGACTCAAAGCTGATACAGACATACCCAAGACGACTCAAAGCTGATACAGACATACCCAAGACAACTCAAAGCTGATACAGACATCCAAGACGACTCAAAGCTGATACAGACATACCCAAGACGACTCAAAGCTGATACAGACAACCCAAGACGACTCAAAGCTGATACAGACATACCCAAGACGACTCAAAGCTGATACAGACATACCCAAGACGACTCAAAGCTGATACAGACATACCCAAGACGACTCAAAGCTGATACAGACATACCCAAGACGACTCAAAGCTGATACAGACATACCCAAGATGACAAAAAGCTGATACAGACATAGCCAAGACGACTCAAAGCTGATACAGACATACCCAAGGCGACTCAAAGCTGATACAGACATACCCAAGACGACTCAAAGCTGATACAGACATACCCAAGATGACTCAAAGCTGATACAGACATAGCCAAGACGACTCAAAGCTTTTACAGACATACCCAAGACGACTTAAAGCTGATACAGACATACCCAAGACGACTCAAAGCTGATACAGACATACCCAAGACGACTCAAAGCTGATACAGACATACCCAAGACGACATAAAGCTGATACAGACATAGCCAAGACGACTCAAAGCTGATACAGACATACCCAAGACGACAAAAAGCTGATACAGACATACACAAGATGACTCAAAGCTGATACAGACATAACCCAAGGCGACTCAAAGCTGATACAGACATACCCAAGACGACTCAAAGCTGATACAGACATAGCCAAGACGACTCAAAGCTTTACAGACATACCCAAGACGACTCAAAGCTGATACAGACATACCCAAGACGACTCAAAGCTGATACAGACATAGCCAAGACGACTCAAAGCTACAGACATATCCAAGACGACTCAAAGCTGATACATACCCAAGACGACTCAAAGCTGATACAGACATACCCAAGACGACTCAAAGCTGATACAGACATACCCAAGACGACTCAAAGCTGATACAGACATACCCAAGATGACTCAAAGCTGATACAGACATACCCAAGACGACTCAAAGCTGATACAGACATACCCAAGACGACTCAAAGCTGATACAGACATACCCAAGACGACTCAAAGCTGATACAGACATACCCAAGACGACTCAAAGCTGATACAGACATACCCAAGACGACTCAAAGCTGATACAGACATACCCAAGACGACTCAAAGCTGATACAGACATACCCAAGACGACTCAAAGCTGATACAGACATACCCAAGACGACTCAAAGCTGATACAGACATACCCAAGACGACTCAAAGCTGATACAGACATACCCAAGACGACTCAAAGCTGATACAGACATACACAAGACTCAAAGCTGATACAGACATACCCAAGACGACTCAAAGCTGATACAGACATACCCAAGACGACTCAAAGCTGATACAGACATACCAAGACGACTCAAAGCTGATACAGACATACACAAGACGACTCGAAGCTGATACAGACATACCCAAGACGACTCGAAGCTGATACAGACATTCCCAAGACGACTCAAAGCTGATACAGACATACCCAAGACGACTCAAAGCTGATACAGACATACCCAAGACGACTCAAAGCTGATACAGACATACCCAAGATGACATAAAGCTGATACAGACATACCCAAGACGACTCAAAGCTGATACAGACATTCCCAAGACGACTCAAAGCTGACACAGACATACCCAAGACGACATAAAGCTGATACAGACATACCCAAGACGACTCAAAGCTGATACAGACATACCCAAGACGACTCAAAGCTGATACAGACATACCCAAGACGACTCAAAGCTGATACAGACATACCCAAGACGACTTAAAGCTGATACAGACATACCCAAGACGACTCAAAGCTGATACAGACATAACCAAGACGACTCAAAGCTGATACAGACATACCCAAGACGACTCAAAGCTGATACAGACATACCCAAGACGACTCAAAGCTGATACAGACATACCCAAGACGACTCAAAGCTGATACAGACATACCCAAGACGACTCGAAGCTAATACAGACATACCCAAGACGACTCGAAGCTGATGAAGACATACCGAACACGACTCGAAGCTGATACAGACATACCCAAGACGACTAGAAGCTGATACAGACATACACAAGACGACTCGAAGCTGATACAGACATACCCAAGACGACTCAAAGCTGATACAGACATACCCAAGACGACTCAAAGCTGATACAGACATACCCAAGACGACTCAAAGCTGATACAGACATACCCAAGACGACTCAAAGCTGATACAGACATACCCAAGACGACTCAAAGCTGATACAGACATACCCAAGACGACATAAAGCTGATACAGACATACCCAAGACGACTCAAAGCTGATACAGACAAACCCAAGGCGACTCAAAGCTGATACAGACATACCCAAGATGACTCAAAGCTGATACAGACATACCCAAGACGACTCAAAGCTGATACAGACATACCCAAGACGACTCGAAGCTGATACAGACATACCCAAGACGACTCGAAGCTAATACAGACATACCCAAGACGACTCGAAGCTGATACAGACATACCCAAGACTACTCAAGGCTGATACAGACATACCCAAGACGACTCAAAGCTGATACAGACATACCCAAGACGACTCAAAGCTGATACAGACATACCCAAGACGACTCAAAGCTGATACAGACATAACCAAGGCGACTCAAAGCTGATACAGACATACCCAAGACGACTCAAAGCTGATACAGACATACCCAAGACGACTCAAAGCTGATACAGAAATAGCCAAGACGACTCAAAGCTTTTACAGACATACCCAAGACGACTCAAAGCTGATACAGACATACCCAAGACGACTCAAAGCTGATACAGACATACCCAAGACGACTCAAAGCTTTTACAGACATACCCAAGACGACTCAAAGCTGATACAGACATACCCAAGACGACTCAAAGCTGATACAGACATACCCAAGACGACTCAAAGCTGATACAGACATACCCAAGACGACATAAAGCTGATACAGACATACCCAAGACGACTCAAAGCTGATACAGACATACCCAAGACGACTCAAAGCTGATACAGACAAACCCAAGGCGACTCAAAGCTGATACAGACATACCCAAGACGACTCAAAGCTGATACAGACATACCCAAGACGACTCAAAGCTGATACAGACATAGCCAAGACGACTCAAAGCTGATACAGACATACCCAAGACGACTCAAAGCTGATACAGACATACCAAGACGACTCAAAGCTGATACAGACATACCCAAGACGACTCAAAGCTGATACAGACATACCCAAGACGACTCAAAGCTGATACAGACATACCCAAGACGACAAAAAGCTGATACAGACATACCCAAGACGACTCAAAGCAGAAATAGCCAAGACGACTCAAAGCTTTTACAGACATACCCAAGACGACTCAAAGCTGATACAGACATAACCAAGACGACTCAAAGCTGATACAGACATACCCAAGACGACTCAAAGCTGATACAGACATACCCAAGATGACTCAAAGCTGATACAGACTACCCAAGACGACTCAAAGCTGATACAGACATACCCAAGACGACTCAAAGCTGATACAGACATACCCAAGACGACTCAAAGCTGATACAGACATACCCAAGACGACTCAAAGCTGATACAGACATACCCAAGACGACTCAAAGCTGATACAGACATACCCAAGACGACTCAAAGCTGATACAGACATACCCAAGACGACTCAAAGCTGATACAGACATACCCAAGACGACTCAAAGCTGATACAGACATACCCAAGACGACTAA
>NC_056439.1:44357690-44552690 GCF_018296145.1 Oncorhynchus tshawytscha | reverse complement strand
AGTGTATGTAAACTTCTGACCCACTGGGAATGTGATGAAAGAAATAAAAGCTTAAATAAATCATTCTCTCTTCTGTTATTCTGACATTTCACATTCTTAAAATAAAGTGGTGATCCTAACTGACCTAAACAGGGAATTTTTTACAAGGATTAAATGTCAGGGATTGTGAAAAACAGAGTTTAAATGTATTTGGCTAATGTGTATGTAAACGTTCTACTTCAACTGTAGGTAGGACTGGGTTCTGAATGGAGGGATCAGATCTTCTCTTTTCTATAATCATAAGGAACACAATATATGGTCTATACTTTGCATGTAGGTTTCTCTCTTATGGGTGGCACAAATGTGCACATGAGGGAGGGGAATGGACAGGGTGTATGCAAATTAAATACTGTAGTGTTTTTGCGGACTGCAGTGTTTGCAGACATTTCTGTAGTATTTACTACTTTTTGTGTGGATAATAATGTAATATTCACTATAGTATTGTCGTGACGTTGTATTAGTTAATGTGATGACTGTTGCTCATCGAATGATTATAGTTTCTAATTGCGTGATTAACTGAATCAAGCAATTATTAACTAATTAACTTGGGGCACCATGGGAAAACTAGTTTTTATTGAGTTTCTATTTCCCAAATTAAACTCGAAGAATATCAGAATATCGATTTTACAACAGCCACTAATTAACCAGTTACCTCTACCATCTCGTTCTGAACGTCGTATAGTCCGTGAATCTGCACGGACCCGGGTCTCACCAATGAGTTCGTACCACACCAATCTTAGTTGAATATTTATTTACTAAAAAGCTAAAATGATGTTAAAAGGTACACATAGACAAAACACATTATAGGCTATTGATTAGAACTTAGTATAACGGGCCAACACACTATGGCGCGTGTTACCCAAAATGGGGATTTCAAAGAGAGAGAGAAAAAAAAGAAAGTACACGAGAGAAATATACATTTGGGTTTTATGGGTCAGAAGTGGGCGTAACCGCCTTTAGGGCAATTCTCTGGGCGTACCAAGTTAAGAGGGCAAAGTCTAGATTTTACTCAAATCCAATTTTAGACAACTAACTTCACATTTCATCTTCCCCAAAACATTCTCTTTGATTTGGATATTTTCCATACAACGTACAATGTATAAACATCAAACATATACTAGAAAAACTCTTCACGTTACAATGTTTTCGTAATAACGTCATCTATTAACCTTTAATAACAAAACAAAAATGACATACATTTTCATATTCCATCTATCGTCATGACCACCATTGTGGCCGATGGAAACTATTGTTCCAAAGTCCCTTTATTTCATGTTTAATGTTCTGAGGCTGGTTCTCCATAGTAACAGGACAAAGGAATTTGTCTGTGGCCTGAGATTTACCAGGGGCGTGAGGGGTCATAAACCCCCCACATCTTCAGACCCCTAGATCTCTCCTCCTCTGTTGGGGTTGAGAGATAATCTGTAGGGTTGTGGTCTCCTGTAACCGTGACCTGATCAGGACAGTCATGACAGTATTCTACTGTATATTAAAAAATGCTATACTAAGTACTACACATGAACGAGGGATGTTGTGTAGTATAGTATATAGTATAGTACTATACATGAATGATGGACAGTGTGTAGTATAGTATTCTACAGTATACTACAGTTTACTACAGAATTCTATAGTAAGTACTGTAGTATGTGGGGATGAGGGGAAGAGTGGTGTGTTCAGCTTGTTCAGTGCCACATATCTCATGTCAGCTCTCATCCTATGGATCAGATTTTACTGCTATAATTTGGGCATGTAACACATCTCACTGCTAATCCAGATTCCACTGTTAATATTGAATGATGGCTGTGCAGTAGGTCAACATAGTTACTGATAGAAGTCAAACAAAACAGGCCTTACTCTGCCTCTGTGCGATGTGAAGGAATCGATCGATTGTGTTTCACATATCCACACGCGTATAGGTTCTGGGCTGCATGGGCACGTGCTCATTGATTAATCAATGAAGTCCTGGAAGCAAACGTTTTGCTAGACAAATGACAAATGGCAGTGGGGCTTCACCGTGGCATATTGCTGACAGTCGAATAGGCACTTATATGTAGCAATTTAACATTATTATGTAAGAAACATTGTCTATGGAATGAAATATCAGTGATGTTTCATAGGAACATGCTACTGTAAAGTCTACTGTACAAAGCCAATCAAAACATGGGCAGAAAAGAGAGGGAAATGGGTTGAGACAAAAATGGACTAGACACAGATGTACTTGGGTGTAAACCGTGTGATATTACAATCCAGTATTAAGGACATTTAGTTTAATCAGTTTACTACAGTTTTTCAGGCCAGCCACACTCTACATGCCACTAGCGTGGTATGTGGCCAGGATTGAATCTATATTTGATTAAAAAGTACTAAGCTTCTATATTAAATCTGAAGATAAAGTGTGTATGTGTATGCCTTTCCTGCAGTTAAATGACCAAATTTGCCTCATAGGTGTAATGTTATTAATATTTTGTTCGAATTTCATAATGAATAAATGTTTTTTATGTTTCTATGTCAAATGCTTTTGTTAAATTTCAGTCTACTGTGATGTATAGTACCAGTCAAATGATAGTCCCACTAAGCTCAAACCAGATGGGAAGGCGTATTGCTGCAGAATGTTGTGGTAGCCATGCTGGTTAAAGTGTGCCTTGAAATGGGCCTCCCGAGTGGCACAGCGGTCTAAGGCACTGCATCGCAATGCTAGCTGCGTCACTACAGATCCTGGTTCGATACTGGACCGTGTCGCAGCCGGCCGCGACCAGGAGATTCATGGGGCAGTGCACAATTGGCCCATTGTCGTCCGGATTTTGGGTGGGTTTGGCCTGCCGAGATGTCCTTTTCCAGTCATGCTCTAGCGACTCCTGTGGCGGGCTGGGTGGCGCATGCACGTTGACATGGTCGACAGGTGGACGGTGTTTCCTCCAACACATTGGTGCGGCTGGGTTGAAGCAAGCAAAAAGTCAAGAAGTAGTGTGGCTTGGTGGGTCGTGTTTCGGAGGACACGAAAAACGGGGTAACAAAAAAAATACAAATAAATAAAGTGTGCCTTGAATTCTAAATAAATCACTGACAGTGTCACCAGCAAATCACCCCCACACCACCACACCTTCTCCTCCATGCTTCACGGTGGGAACCGCACACGCAGAGATCATCTGTTTACCTACTCTGCGTCTCACAAAGACATGGCGGTTGGAACCAAAGGACAGATTTCCACCACTCTAATGTCCATTGCTCATGTTTCTTGGCCCAAGCAAGTCCCTTCTTATTATTGGTGTCTTTTAGTAGTGATTTCTTTGCACAATTCAATCATGAAGACCTGATTCACACAGTCTCCTCTGAACAGTTGATGTTGAGATGTGTCTGTTACTTGAACTCTGTGAAGCATTTATTTGGGCTGCAATCTGAGGTGCAGTTAATTTTATTAAACTTATCCTGCATCAGAGGTAGCTTTGGGTCTTCCTTTCCTGTGGCGGTCCTCATGAGAGCCAGTTTCATCATAGCGCTTGATGGTTTTTGCGACTGCACTTGAAGAAACTGTCAAAGTTCTTGAAATGTTCCATATTGACTGACCTTCTATCACGTTTTAGGAAAATTCCAGATGCAGACAGTGTCGAAGTAACAACAGTTTATTATTAGAACAGGGGGCAGGCAAAACAACACGTCAAGGGTAGGCAGAGGTCAGCAATCCAGATCAGAGTACAAAAGGTACAGAATGGCAGGCATTCTCAGGGTCAGTGCAGGCAGAGGTCAATAATCCAGTGTGGTGTGACAGGGTACAGATCGGCATGCAGGCTCAGGGTCCGGGCTGGCAGAATGGTCAAAACCGGGAAAACTAGAAAACAGGAACTAGAAACAGACAGGAGCAAGGGGAAAAGTGCTGGTAGGCTTGACGAACAAAACCAACTGGCAACAGGCAAACAGAGAACACAGGTATAAATTCACTGGGGATATGGGGAAGATGGGCGACACCTGGAAGGAGGTGGAGAAAAGCACAAAGACAGGTGAAACAGATCAGGGTGTGACACCTTTATGTCTTAAAGTAATGATGGACTGTCGTTTCTCTGCTTATTTGAGCTGTTCTTGCCCTAATATTGGACTTGGTATTTTACTAAATATGGCTATCTTCTGTATACCACGCCTACCTTGTCACAACACAACTGATTGGCTCAAACGCATTAAGAAGGAAAAAAATTCCACAAATTAACTTGTTAACACCTGTTAATTGAAATGCATTCCAGGTGACTACCACATGAAGCTGGTTGAGAGAATGCCAAGAGTGTGCAAAGCTGACATCAAGGCAAAGGATGGCTACTTTGACGAATCTCAAATATAAAATATATTTGTTTAACACTTTTTGGGGTTCTACATGATTCCATATGTGTTATTTCATAGTTTTGATGTCTTCACTATTATTCTACAATGTAGAAAATAGTAAAAATAAAGAAAAATCCTTGAAGGAGTAGGGATGTACAAACTTTTGACTCGTACTGTATATGAAGTGTAACATTGAGATGCAAACTCAACATTGAATACATTTCAACTCTATATCTGAAATGGTACAGAAGACCATAACCATGTGTGTCAGGTGTATACTTTTGTTTCAAAGTAGATTTGTTTCAAGACTACCAAGGAACACTCTGTGTGGCCCTGATTTAGCCCACTGCAGTCAAAGGTTAATTTGCCTTAGTGAGGCTGAAACCAAGGGTCACAGATTGAGAGCCAAGTGATACGATCCTCATGGCATATGTCTTTGGAAAAAAACTCACTTTATTTACAGAAAGCCAAAGTGTGCTGCTGATTCCTAGACCCCCAAAAAAAAAAAAACCATTCATTAAAATTTGGCAGTCAATCAGAAAGATAGTGCCGAGCATCTGCTATCATCACCAGGTTTCCTTGACCCAAACAATGCTCTCTCTCTCTATCTCCTTTTCTTTCTCTCTCTTCTGCTCACACTATCTCTCTTTCTCTCTCTCTTCCGCTATATCTCTCTTCTCTCTATAACAATGTGAAAATAGTTGAAGTATGAAATGGAAATTAAATAAACAGATAAATATAGGTTATACAATGGTGTTTGTGCTCCACTGGTTGCCCTTTTCGTGTGGCAACAGGTCACAAATCTTGCTACAGTGATGGCACACTGTAGTATTTCAATAGATATGGGAGTTTATCAAGATTGGATTTGTTTTCAAATTCGTTGTGGGTCTGTGTAATCTGTGGGAAATATCTGTCTCTGATATGGTCATACAGTTTTCAGGAGGTTAGGTAGTGCAGCTTGGTTTCCACCTCATTTTGTGGGCAGTGGGAACATAGCCTGTTTACTCTTGAAAGACAGGTCTGCCTATGCAAGGCAATACCATCTGAGTCTGTATATAGTCAAAGCTTTCCTTAATGTTGGGTATTCTGCTACTTTGTGCTCTCTGCTTAGGGCCAAATAACATTCTAGTTTTCTATGTTTAAAAAATATATATTTCTTTCCAGTATAGCCAATTGATCTTTTAGTTTTTCATGATTTGGTTGGGTCTAATTGTGTTGCTGTCCTGGGGCTCTGTGGGGTTTATTTTTGTTTGTGAGCAGAGTCCCCGTACCAGCTGGCAGAGGGGACTCTTCTCCAGGTTCATCTCTCTGTAGGTGAGGGCTTTGTTATGGTTTAAGAATCACTTATTTTTATGTGTTTGTAGAATTGAATGGCTATTTGATTAAACTTCTTTGGGATCGGTGTCCTGTCCACGGGACGGTTGAGCTAACATTGGCTAATGTGATTAGCATGAGGTTGTAAGTAACAAGAACATTTCCCAGGACATAGACATATCTGATATTGGCAGAAAGTTTAAATTCTTGTTAATCTAACTGTGCTGTCCAATTTACTTTAGCTTTTACTGTGAAAGAATACCATGCTATTGTTTGAGGAGAGTGCACAGTTTTGAACATGAACAATTATTCATTAAAAAAATTGGCACATTTGTGCAGTCTTTGTGCATGCCATGGTTCATTGGATCAATCTAAAACTTTGCACACACACTGCTAGTGGCGAAAATCTAAATTGCAGCTGGGCTGGAATAATACATTATGGCCTTACTCTTGCATTTCAAAGATGATGGTACAAAAAAAATACAAAAGAACGGTTGTTTTTTTCTTTGTATTAGCTTTTACCCGATCTATTGTGTTATATTCTTGCCTTGTCTCTCAGATCGTTCACAGCTTTGTGTAAGTTACCTGAGGTGCGGATGTTTAGGCTGAGGTAGGTATCGTGTTTTGTGTGCTCTAGGGCAACAATGTCTAGGTGAAATTTGTATTTATGGTCATGGCAACTGGAACTTTTTCAAAACACATTATTTTTTGTCTTATTGAAATTAGCTGTCAGAGCCTAAGTCTGACAGAATCTGTGCTGATGATCTAGCTGCTGCTGTAGTCCCTCCATGGTTGGGGACAGAGGCACCAGATTGTCAGCCGTCACAACTTCCGCCGAAGCCGGTCCCTCTCCTTGTTCAGGCGGCGTTCGGCCGTCGACGTCACCGGCCTTCTAGCCATCGCCGATCCACTTTTCATTTTCCATTTGTTTTGTCTTTGTCTTACACACCTGGTTTCAATCCCCCAATTATTTGTTCATTATTTAACCCTCTGTTCCCCCATGTTTGTTTGTGAGTGATTGTTTATATGTAATTTGGTCCGTTATGTGGGCTCGCTTTATTGTATTGTATTTGTCTATTTTTGAGTAAATTACATTTATTTACTCAAATCTGCTGTCCTGCGCCTGACTCCTCTACATAAGCTACACTGCTGTCTCTCTCTCTTGCTTACAGACAGTCACATTGTCTGTTTCATAACTTCTGAATGCAATTAAGCCTAATTAGTCTTCAATTATTCCAATGTCTGTGACTCATACATCAATGAAACCACTAGTGGTGTAGACACATGGACAGGAGGCATCATTCCGCATGGGGATTTTTCGCATCAAACTTCCTTTGTATCCAGAAACGGAAAAGATATTGAAGGTGAACAGAAGCGCATCTAGACACTGAGGAGAAGAGTATTGGATTAAGTTGGTTCAAATTTAATGAAACTTTAAGAGAGGAAGTTTGGGGACATGGTTTGGGGTTGAGGGAGATCATATTTGTTCAGTTTTTAATTTAACATTGGATTTGATTACCTTAACCAGACGGCCATGTCTAGGCAAATGTATGGTCCACTGCACTCTCAAGGTGAAATAATTTTTGAATACATCACAAAACTTTGATGGCACTTTAAAGATGAAATGGACTTCATGTTGTGCTTTTTTGACAGGTACCACCTCTAAGCATGTGGTGATGCTGGCAGGCAACACGGCCAAACATGGCCTCCGCTGCAAAGCCTGCAAGATGAGCATCCACCACAAGTGTGAGAAAGGAGTGGGATCTCAACGCTGCCAAGGCAAGCTGGTAAGAGCCTGAACATCATCACAGAATTAAATATAGAACAAAGGTATTATATATATACTGTATCTCTATGGACATCATCAATCGGTCATCAATCGACAAGATAATTGAAAAAAACATGCTTATCTTATTTTATAATATACATAATTTAAAACGGCCAAGTTCTATTCACAATGGTATTCAGTTGGTAAGAGACAGACATTCTGTAAATACTAGGAATAGATTGTCCACCATCTATGCGTTACCCAGACAGAAAAAAGAAATGGGCAAAAGAACATTTCGATTTAGAGCAATAAAGAAATGGAATAAATTAACTGAGCAAACTAGAAACCTTTCAATATATAAGTTTAAACATTATTTAAAAACAATTTAAATATAGTATATAGAAATGTTGTGGGACTATAGTAGATGAAGAATCAATATTTTTTTAGATTGAGTATTTATTGGGTCATTATGCTAGTGTATTATGTATGTTTGTAATAGTGTGTTATATGTGAAAGTGTGTTTGTATTATAAATTGTATTTTAATGTTAAGGACTCTTGGAAGATTAGTCCAAATGGGGACTAAAAGAGATCCTAATGAAATAAAATAAAATCAAGCTCCCTTCGTGCCTACAGTATTTCTCCCCGCATTAAGCATTAATCCAAGGTCAATAGGTCGGGCCTCGAGGAATCTTTTTATTACATTGGAATATATTGAAGTGCTATATGCCATTCTGTTAGAAGTACACCATGGCGATTGCAGCCTGTTGCTTAGTATGATTCATGGATATTTGTCTCAACTGTCCCACCAGAATACCAGATTAAAGCTGTGATGCGGAACATATTGTGCAGCGAGGCAGGACTCCAGAGGGGTTCATGTACTCATCACAAAGACATGAAAGGTAGATTAGTAATGCGGTACTGCAATTACGGAATTGAATAATCATGGTGGTGCTGAAAGACCACTGCCACAGGAGTCGATAAGCAGCTCATAAAAAAGGTGATATAATACTAGACAAAGAAGAACACTTCATTGTCCATTATCTGAAATATCCATATTTCTGACTGGGTCGAACTTACACTTTCTTAGCTTGTATTGTGTCCTCCTATTATCAGACAATTCCATTGTATACAGTGTGATTCATCACTCTCCCTCATTTATCTCAGTATGTGAACTGTGAGCTTGCATTTTAATGAGGGGGGCTGGTTGCAGAGAATGCCAAGACCAATCTGTCATTTCGCTGTTGTCCAATGTACTCTGGGGAACTGGCAGTCACGACTGTACTGGGGCTTTTTAGTCATTCACACCGAATCACACGTCCCACGCGGAAAATATATAGCGTGTGTGGTTCCGTCATGTGTGATTCCCATTTGCTTGGCTCTCCAGTGACTTACTCCTCCAGAGTCCAGGTGCCCCTGGCCTGAATGGGAGAGAATTCACTGGGATTGACAGGGAATCATTGGGGATAACTGGACATTACTGAGCTGAAATAAAGAACTGGCCAGGAATGGGTGGGATTAAACAGGGGGAGCAGGATTGACTTTGGGTTTAGTGAACCTTGTGTACCGTGACCATGAGACTGCTCGGGATACAGGAAGACAAGTGTTCCCTTTGTCCTCCATTTTCCTTTTTCCATGAGCTGCCTAATGCATTGAGGATGAGGCTCATGGAGATAGGGATCAGCTTTCAGGAGTGGAAAATGAGGTTGAGGGGTCAAGCATAAAATAAGAGAATATACTCCCAGTTGGGCTCGCCTCTAAATTAAGGTTTCTCAAAATGTGGCAGGTTGTATTTCTTCAACCCTGCTTATTTCTCTTGGCAAGAGAATTTGGTCAGAGAAAAAAGAGAGTACATGAAACCAAATATATATCATAATGTGTTGTTTGAGTTGAAGATCAAAATATTACACCAGGACATCTCATAACAGTCAAACAGTGACTAGATTAGATTAGACATAGTCATATGAAATGGCCACTTACATACTACAGCTGAAATCAACTTTCTTAGTATTTCAGTCAATATGGCTGCGTTTACACAGGCAGCCCAATTCTGACCAATTCGTTTAGTTTTTTTAGATCAGAATACGGCTGCCTGTGTAAACACAGCCTATAATATTCACACTGTAGGTATAGGCTATCCTACCAATATGTGTACTGCATGACAGTCAGTGAAAACATACATCCTTTTATATTTCCCAAACAGTTAACATGACTATCACAACGATAATTCCACACTTTTGACCAGTGACCATTCAAACTGGATTCAAACCTCCATGTTATTTCTGTAGATGAGTTTCAGTGGTCTCATGCATCAACCAGACAACCTTTTCATTAAGGAGCTTGCCTCTGGCAGGGCCTGACATTGGGTGGCACTTCAGAGGTGCTTATAAAGTTCAAGAGTTGCTTCTTTTACCTTCTCATTACCAGCCGCGCACATTGAGAATTAATCAAGGCAGATTACACATGCAGATTGCCTGAACCCATGGTTGATTATACCAAATTTAATCAAACAGAAATGCGCCTTTTTTGTACAGTTGAGGCATAGTGGCTGTGCTTATTGCAGGAATAGTGGCTGCCAAAAACCTAAACACAATAAGTTGATTTCATTGTCAGTTAATACCCGATTTTGAAATGACCTTTCACTGTATATGATACCAAGGTGAATCTGTCCTTGTTTTGTATGTGCTTAGTATGTGATAAACACCTAAAGATGTAGGATCTTAATTTGAGCCAATTTGCTACAGCAGGAAAATAATCCTGCGGCCACAGGAAATGTGAATTACTATGTGGATTATAAGTAATAGACATTTTTGTATGGATTGATACATTTTTGTAAGGAAAATCAAGTCTAAAATGTCAAAGTGGAAATTACAAACTTCAGAAGCCTTTTTTTAAACCTCAAATACACAAGTTTAAAATGTATTGCATTGCAGGACAGTTCTCCTGCAACAGGGTGATCAAAATAAGATCCTACATCTGTAGTTTAATTATTCTACCTACTTGTCTTGTCATGTATTGCACTGACATTACAATCCTTGCCTAAGATAATTACTATTTCTTGGGCGAGAAACTGAAATTCTGAAAATGGAGGCCATCCACTGTAATTTTTCTGGATGACATCTCTGATGGGAAATATTGATTGTATGGGAGAAGGTAACACTGAAACATCATGGTTAGATACTGTGCCTTCTTAAAGTATTCATACCTCTTGACTTTTTCCACATTTTGCTATGTTACAAATGTATTAAATACATTTTTTCCCTCATCAATCAACACACAATACCCCATAATGACAAAGCAAAAACAGGTTAAGATATTTTTACCCAATTTATTAAAAATAAAAATGGAAATATCACATTTACATAAGTATTCAGACCCTTCACTCAGTATTTTGTTGAAGCACCTTTGGCAGCGATTACAGCCTCAAGTCTTCTTGAGCTCAGCACACCTGGCAAACATATATTGGCACACCTGTATTTGGGAGTTTCTCAAATTATTCTCTGCAGATCCTCTCAAGCTCTTTTAGGTTGGATGGGGAGCGATGCTGCACAGCTATTTTCAGGTCTCTCCAGAGATGTTAGATCTGGTTCAAGTCCGGGCTCTGGCTGGGCCACTCAAGGACATTCAGAGACTTGTCCCGAAGCCACTCCTGAGTTGTCTTGGCTGTGTGCTTAGGGTCGTTGTCCTGTTGGAAGGTGAACCTTTGCCCCAGTCTGAGGTCTCTCTGAACTTTGCTCCGTTCATCTTTTCCTCGATCCTGACTATTCTCCCAGTCCCTGCCGCTGAAAAACATCCCCACAGCATGATGCTGCCACCACCGTGCTTCACTGTAGGGATGGTGCCAGGTTTCCTCCAGACGTGACGCTTGACATTCAGGCCAACGAGTTCAATCTTGGTTTTATCAGATCAGAAATCTTGGTTCTTATGGTCTGACAGTCTTTAGGTGCCTTTTGGCAAACTCCAAGCAGGCTGTCATGTGCCTTTTTTACTGAGGAGTGGCTTCCATCTGGCCATTCTACCATAAAGACCTGATTGGTGGAGTGGTTGTCCTTCTGAAAGGTTCACCCATCTCCACAGAGAAACTCTAGAGCTCTGTTAGAAGGACCATCGGGCTCTTAATCACCTCACTCACCAAGGCCCTTAACCCGATTGCTCAGTTTGGCCGGGCGGCCAGCTCTAGGAAGACTCATGGTGGTTCCAAACTTCTTCCATTTAAGAATGATGGAGGCCACTGTGTTCTTGGGGACCTTCAACGCTGCAGACATTTTTTAGTACCCTTCCCCAGATCTGTGCCTCGACACAATCCTGTCTTGGAGGTCTATGGACAATTCCTTTGACCTTATTGCTTGTTTTTTGCTCTGACATGCACTATCAACTGTGGGACCTTATATAGACAGGTGTGTGCCTTTCTAAATCATGTCCAATCAATTGAATTTACCACAGGTGGACTCCAAATACAGAAACATCTCAAGGATGATCAATGGAAACAGGATGCACCTGAGCTCAATTTTGAGTCTCATAGCAAAGGGTCTGAATAAGGTATTTCTGTTTTTTATTATTTATACATTTGCAACAATTTCTAAAAAACTGTTTTTGCTTTGTCATTATGGGGTATTGTGAATTGCTGAGGATTTTTTATTTATTTCATACATTTTAGAATAAGGCTGTAATGTAACAAAATGTGGAAAAAGTCAAGGGGTCTGAATACAGTCCGAAGGCACTGTAGATGATAGACATGTGTCCTTGTTTGCACTTGGTACATGAGGAATGGGACAGATCATAACAGCACAAGGACTGATAAACATCCTGTTAATGACTCTGGAACTGTATTCAAAAAGTGTCTCAGAGTAGAGTAGTAAATCTAGGATCAGGTCCCCCATCTAATTCATTACGTTCTAAAAGGCAAAAAACTGATCCGAGACCAGCACTCCTCCTCTGAGACTATGTGGATATGGGACCAGAAATCTGCAGTATGGCAGTCTGTCAAGTGAGCTGTACTAACTGTACACAAACTAGTCAAAGTAACAGAATTGATGCTGGACTAATCTAGCCACGTAGGTATGGGCGGGACCGGGTGGACCCTGCAGATCAGACTGAGCAACATTTTTTTGAATGCTCTCTACTTGCCAGTGTTCCAAATGAGACCTTTTTTATATTTTTACCTAAACACCATCAGATATAATTGATAGCAAGAAGTGCACTGGAATGACATTAACTTTCATGGGATGGGTGACAAAAAAAAACTAACTGAAAACCACACCTCCAAAAGGCCACGAATATGACCACTTTAAGGCATATGTCACTGCGTTTCTATGGCTATATGCACCATAACACTGCTTATTTCATTTTTTCATTTAGCAGACATAGCAGCTCATAATCCAGTGCCATTATCACAGTCAACACACCTACAATGCTTTCTGACAGTATTCAGACCCCTTGACTTTTTCCATATTTTGTTGTTACAGCCTTAATCTAAAATGGATAGTACAAATAAAAAATCCTCAGCAATCTACACACAATACCCCATAATGACAAAGCAAAAACAGGTTTTTAGACATTTTAGCAAATGTATTAAAATAAAAAACAGAAAAACCTCATTTACATAACTATTCAGACCCTTTGCTGTGAGACTCGAAATTGAGTTCAGGTGCATCCTGTTTCCATTGATAATCCTTGAGATGTTTCTACAACTTGATTGGAGTCCACCTGTGGTAAATTCAATTGATTGGACATGATTTGGAAAGGCACACACCTGTCTATAGAAGGTCCCACAGTTGACAGCCCAAGTCAGGACAAAAACTAAGCCATGGGGTCGAGGGGAATTGTCCGTAGAGCTCTGAGACAGGATTGCATCGAGGCTATATCTTTGGAAGGGTATCAAAACATTGAAGGTTTGGAACCACCAAGACTCTTCCTTGGGCTGGCCGCCCAGGCAAACTGAGCAATCGGTGGAGAAGGGCCTTGGTGAGGAAGGTGACCAAGAACCCGATGGTCACTCTGACAGAGCTCTGTAGTTCCTCTGTGGGGAGAACCTTCCGGATGGACAACCATCTCTACAGCACTCCACCAATCAGGCCTTTATGGTAGAGTGGCCAGACAGAAGCTACTCCTCAGTAAAAGGCACATGACAGCCTGTTTGGAGTTTGCCAGATGGCACCGAAAGACTCACAGACCATGAGAAACAAGATTCTCTGGTCTGATGAAATTAAGATTGAACCCTTTGGCCTGAATGCCAAGTGTCACTTCTGGAGGAAACCTGGCACCATCCCTACGGCGAAGCATGGTGGTGGCAGCATTATGCTGTGGGGATGTTTTTCAGCGGCAGGGACTGGGAGACCAGTCAGGATTAGGAAAAGTTGAACGGAGCAAAGTACAGAGGGATCCTTGATGAAAACCTTCTCCAGAGCACTCAGGACCTCAGACTGGGGTGAAGGTTCACATTCTAACAAGACAACGAAGGGTTGGCTTTGGGACAAGTCTTGGAATGTCCTTTAGTGGCCTAGCCAGAGCCCGAGCTTGAACCCAGCAGCAACGCTCCCCACCCGAAAGCTCCCCTTCCTTATTCCCCATCCTGATACCTTTTTTTTTCTTCCCTTATAAAAAAAAAAAAATAAGCAAGGTATCACAACAGAAGAAATAGAGGCAGTTGGTACATCTGTAAAAGCCACAATTGAAAAGAACCAAGACGAAAAAAAGAAGATATTTGCAAAAGGAGTAGAAAAACATGAAAGCACACAATATGAAGTCCTTAAAAATAAAACAGGCTCATATCGCGATCCCTTCATCCGCACAAAACAAAAACATTTCTCGTTGACTATAGTACTCATGTCATCTAGTTCTTAAGAAAATGATTTCTTCCCATCCGCTCCCCATCCTGAAAGGATCTGCAGAGAATAATTGGAGAAACTCCCCAAATACAGGTCTGCCAAGCTTGTAGCATCATACCCAAGAAGACTTGAGGCTGTAATCACTGCCGAAGGTCCTACAACAAAGTTCTGTATGTGAATGAGGGTGAATACTTATGTATATGTGATATCAGTTTTTTTTGGTAAAAATTAGCATACTTTAAAAAATCATGTTTATGCTTTGTCAGTATGGGTTTTGTTTGTAGATTGATTATGATTAAAAACAAATACATTTTAGAATAAGGCTTTACTTTCCGGAGGGACTGTATGTTCTAGCTTAGGTTTAAAATTGCAGCATTTTATCTCAGCCTCATGGCAAAATGTGTAGAATAGCAGACATTTTTTATTTTGGGCCCACACACATTTCTGCAGGCCCACCCACCAATGTATTTCTGTATTTGCACATCTTCACTCAACCCTCATCAAGCTATGTTTTATTTAAACATTGTTTAATATTGTTTAGCATGGCTGAGGCAGGGAGAGTGATCAGCAGTTGGTGATCACAGAGAGGTCTATAATGGTAAATGGCTTTTAACCAGTTGTTCTGGCTTGGGATATGTCTAAAATGTCTCCTCTGCTTTAGCCAGCTTGTTGTTGTCTCACCAAACAATGATGTTGTGTTGTTGTAAACAGAAACAAACCCCGACTAGAGTACAGTATAGTGCATCTGGAAACTAATAGAGAAATTAGGTTATGCAGTGGCTCTAATGTATTTTGGTGTGCTGCACTGCCTGTTGATGTATTGATCCCTCACTCACTATGATGTTCCTGCCCTCCATCCATCCTCCCCTCCCTTCCTCCCTCCCTTCTCTTTCCCCCTCCACAGCCAAAGGGCTTTCGAAGGTACTACAGCTCCCCACTGCTGATAACGGAGCAATTTGGCTGCATCAAAGAAGTCATGCCCATTGGTAAGCACGCTTTATGTACCTTTGCCTTACAATACTCTAGAGATAAAGAAATGTCATTACAAACCAAGGTGCATGAACAGTGGAGAAAACTGAAGATGAGAAGACACTCAGCAATCCTTTATAAGACAATGGAAGTTTGCTTAAAAAAAAAATGTTATTGTTGAAAGCAATGTGAGACAAGCCAAAGTGATTTATATAGGCCTGCCTTTCAAAATGTCAATGCACTTACAGTAAATTAATGCACAACTAGATTGTCCTTGTCTGGCTGATTTGACTGACATGAGCTTCTCTTCTCTGGTGTCTCTCCCCAGCTTGTGGCAGTAAAGTGGACCCTGTGTATGAAGCTCTCCGGTTTGGGACCTCTCTGGCACAGAGGGACAAGAGGGCCAGTGTCTCCGAGTCCCCCCACAGGAACTCTGTAAGAACAACAACACAATCTATTACAGTTCAGTCGAGTAAAGGCTTAACTGAATGACAAAAGAGACAGAATACAATATGGAATTTTATTGTTGTTGGTGGTGGGCAGGTAGAAGGTCATTAGTTTGAGGTGACAAAGAGGTGACAAACAGTACCAGTCAAAAATGTGGACAGACCTACTCATTCAAGGATTTTTCTTTATTTTGACTATTTAGAATAATAGTGAAGACATCAAAACTATGAAATAACACATATTGAATCATGTAGTAACCAAAAAAAGAGTTAAACAGATCAAAATACATTTTATTTTTGAGATTCTTCAAAGTATCCACCTGTAATCGGCCTGTGTGTAGCTGGTGTGGAGGAGTCAGGCGCAGGACAGGAGATATGAGTAATGAACGTACTTTACTCAAGAATTCAAATATATACAACACAAAAACTAGCCCACAATAACGGACCGTATACATACAAACAATCACTCACAAAAAACCATGGGGGAACAGAGGGTTAAATAATGAACAAGTAATTGGGGGATTGAAACCAGGTGTGTAAAACAAAGCCAAAACAAATGGAAAATGAAAAGTAAATTGGCGATGGCTAGAAGGCCGGTGACGTCGACCGCTGAACGCCGCCCGAACAAGGAGAGGGACCGACTTCGGCGGAAGTTGTGACACCACCTTTTGCCTTGATGACAGCTTTGCACACTCTTGGCATTCTCTCAAACAGCTTCATAAGGTAGTCACCTGTAATTCATTTAATTTAACAGGTGTGCCTTGTTAAAAGTTCATTTGTGGAATTTCTTTCCTTCTTAATGTGTTTGAGCCAATCAGTTGTGCTATGACAAGGTAAGGGTGGTTTTCAGAAGATAGCCCTATTTGGTAAAAGACCAACTCCAAGACGAGACTGCATGAATTAGGTCTTCATGGTCGAATTGCTGCAAATAATCCACTACCAAAGAACCCCAATAATAAGAAGAGGCTGGCTTGGGCCAAGAAACAAGAGCAATGGACATTAGACTGGTGGAAATCTGTCCTTTGGTCTGAGGAGTCCAAATTTGAGATTTTTGGTTCCAACCGCCGTGTCTTTGTAAGACACAGAGTAGGTGAAAGGATGATCTCTGCATGTGTGGTTCCCACTGTGAAGCATGGAGGAGGTGTGATGGTGTGGGGGTGCTTTGCTGGTGACACTGGCAGTGATTTATTTAGAATTGAAGGCACACTTAAGGTAGTCACCTTTGATCATGGCCACTACAGCATTCTGCAGCGATGCGCCATCAAATCTGGTTTGCTCTTAGTGGGACTATCATTTGTTTTTCAGCAGGACAATGACCCAATACACCTCCAGGCTGTGTAAGGGCTATTTGGTTTGGGATGAGTTGGATCGCAGAGTGAATGAAAAGCAGCCAACAAGTGCTCAACATGTGGGAACTCCGTCGAGACAGTTGGAAAAGCATTCCAGGTGAAGTTGGTTGAAAGAATGCCAATAGTGTACAAAGCTGTCATCAATGCAAAGGGTGGCTCCTTTGAAGAATCTCAAATATACTTTATAATATATTTTGATTTGTTTGAAACTTTTTTGGTTCTACATGATTCCTTATGTGTTATTTCATTGTTTTGATGTCTTCACTATTATTCTTCAATGTCAAAGTTTTGACTGATACTGTATAAATACTAATTTATTTTACCTTTATTTAACTAGGCAAGTCAGTTAAGAACAAATTCTTATTTTCAATGACAGCCTAGGAACAGTAGGTTAACTGCCTGTTCAGGGGCAGAACGACAGATTTGTACCTTGTCAGCTCGGGGATTTGAACTTGCCCTGCCGCCCCAATACACTAGATTTATGCCCATTAGTTGAAAGAAAGGAAAGGGATTATTGCACAAGTGAACTGATAGGTTAATCAGCCAGCGTGGTGGAATTACCTTAGTGTGTCATGCTCATAGGCTGAAGTTTGGTGAATGACATTCCGCATGTTTAATAATAGTAAAGGATGAGTCCAGACATGACCATATGCGTATTATGACACAACCATATAAATACCTCATATGCTGATGAGTAACTACACTGAACAAAAATATAAACGCAACATATAAAGTGTTGGTCCCATGTTTCATGAGCTCCATACTCACAAAAAGCTTATTTCGCTAAAATGTTTACATCCCTGTTCGTGAGCATTTCTCCTTTGCCAAGATAATCCATCCAACTGACAGGTGTGTCATTATACAGGTGCACCTGGTGCTGGAGACAATGAAAGTCCACTTTAAAATGTGCAGTTTTGTCACACAACACAATGCAACAGATGCAATTAGCATCCTGACTGCAGGAATGTCCACCAGAGCTGTTGCCAAAGAATTGAATGTTAATTTCTCTACCATAAGCTGCCTCCAATGTCATTTTAGAGAATTTGGCATTATATCCAACCAGCTTCACAAACACAGACCACGTGTAACCACACCAGCCCAGGATTTCCACATCCGGCTTCTTCACCTGAGTCAGTAAATTTATTTGAATATTTGATCATCACTGTTATGCTATAGATACGTTTCAACACAGATCCAAAATTTGCCTGTACGGGATTGAGAAACTGTAATGAAACTACCTCATTAGCAATTCACCACCTGACTGTCATTTAAGAAACTACCCCATCAGCAACGTCTAGAGATTAAGAACGAAATTAACTAATGGCTATGTCATTCCAGTGGTTAGGCTACTAATATAATGGTCATTAAGCAGGTGATTTCAAAGTGTTTATAACATGTTGTTCTGTTTTTTGGTTTGACTTCTCTTTCGTCTTTGCTTACTGTGAATGAATGTGTCAGAATGTAGGGGCGCAGTAGATAAGAAGGGACACTGGCACTCAGGAAACCTGTTGGTGTATCTGTGCTCCGACGCAGTTCTACGGCTACTGTTTTTCCAGCTTAATTAATTAGAGTTCGATCACTCCTTTTAACCTGGGAGCATGGATGACGGGTCAAGGGAATACATCATATTCAGCTGGATGAATGGTATAGACGGGAGACGCTGGATGAATGGTATAGACGGGAGATGCTGGATGAATGGTATAGACGGGAGATGCTGGATGAATGGTATAGACGGGAGATGCTGGATGAATGGTATAGACGGGAGATGCTGGATGAATGGTATAGACGGGAGATGCTGGATGAATGGTATAGACGGGAGATGCTGGATGAATGGTATAGACGGGAGATGCTGGATGAATGGTGTAGACGGGAGATGCTGGATGAATGGTGTAGACGGGAGATGCTGGATGAATGGTGTAGACGGGAGACTCATGTTAACGTGTGGGCCAAGTGAGCTCTGTCTCTTACTTACAGCAAGGAATGTACAAAAAGACAAAGTATAGATTGAAAAGCTACAGTCATGGTGTTGTTGTTGTATGCGCATGCCAGCTCTGCCTTGAGTAATGATAGTGTACTGAGATACAGCCACTGTGGTGTAAATATGACCAATAACGGTGTACTCAGATACAGCCACTGTGGAGTAAATATGACCAATAACGGTGTACTCAGATACAGCCACTGTGGAATAAATATGACCAGTGACAGTGTACTCAGATACAGCCACTGTGGAATAAATATGACCAGTAACAGTGTACTCAGATACAGCCACTGTGGTGTAAATATGACCAATAACGGTGTACTCAGATACAGCCACTGTGTAAATATGAACGGTGTAAATACAGCCACTGTGAATAAATATGACCAGTAACAGTGTACTCAGATACAGCCACTGTGGAATAAATATGACCAGTAACAGTGTACTGAGATACAGCCACTGTGGAATAAATATGACCAGTAACAGTGTACTGAGATACAGCCACTGTGGTGTAAATATGACTAATAACTGTGTACTCAAATACAGCCACTGTGGAATAAATATGACCAGTGACAGTGTACTCAGATACAGCCACTGTGGAATAAATATGACCAGTAACAGTGTACTCAGATACAGCCACTGTGGTGTAAATATGACCAATAACGGTGTACTCAGATACAGCCACTGTGGAATAAATATGACCAGTGACAGTGTACTCAGATACAGCCACTGTGGAATAAATATGACCAGTAACAGTGTACTCAGATACAGCCACTGTGGTGTAAATATGACCAATAACGGTGTACTCAGATACAGCCACTGTGGAATAAATATGACCAGTAACAGTGTACTCAGATACAGCCACTGTGGAATAAATATGACCAGTAACAGTGTACTGAGATACAGCCACTGTGGAATAAATATGACCAGTAACAGTGTACTGAGATACAGCCACTGTGGTGTAAATATGACTAATAACTGTGTACTCAAATACAGCCACTGTGGAATAAATATGACCAGTGACAGTGTACTCAGATACAGCCACTGTGGAATAAATATGACCAGTAACAGTGTACTCAGATACAGCCACTGTGGTGTAAATATGACCAATAACGGTGTACTCAGATACAGCCACTGTGGAATAAATATGACCAGTAACAGTGTACTCAGATACAGCCACTGTGGAATAAATATGACCAGTAACAGTGTACTGAGATACAGCCACTGTGGAATAAATATGACCAGTAACAGTGTACTGAGATACAGCCACTGTGGTGTAAATATGACTAATAACTGTGTACTCAGATACAGCCACTGTGGAGTAAATATGACCAATAACGGTGTACTCAGATACAGCCACTGTGGTGTAAATATGACCAGTAACAGTGTACTCAGATACAGCCACAGTGGAGTAAATATGAACAATAAATGTAAACTCAGATACAGCCACTGTGGTGTAAATATACCAGTAAAGGTGTACTCAGATTAGTTATTTTATTAGGATCCCCATTAGCTGTTGCGAAAGCAGCAGCTACTCTTCTTGCGGGCCACACAAAACATGAAACGTGACATAATGCAGAACATTAAAACACAAGAACAGCTCAAGGACAGAACTAGATAAATGTAAAAATGGCACACGTTGCCTACATATCAACACATACACACAAACTATCCAGGTCAAATAGGGGAGAGGTGTTGTGCCGTGAGGTGTTGCTTTATCTGTTTTTTTTAAACCAGGTTTGTTGTTAATTTGAACAACATGAGATGGAAGGGAGTTCCATGCAATAATTGCTCTATATGATACTGTACGCTTTTTGAACTTCTTCTGGATTTTGGGGCTGTGAAAAGACCCCTGGTGGCATGTCTGGTGGGTGTAGATACATCCACTGTGGAGTAAATGTGACCAATAAAGGTAGACTCGGATACAGCCACTGTGGAGTAAATATGACCAATAAAGGTGTACTTGGATACAGACATTGTTGAGTAAATATTACCAATAAAGGAAATCTACTCCAGGAAGAGATGATGATGATGATGAGGGGATTGAAATAATTATTCCAGGAGAGATATCTGCTGAGCTTTTAGACAGAGAGGAGGACTTGAAGACTCAAAGTGTAAACAATGCAGTCATTGCAAAAGAAAAAGGGAGCACCTCTCTTCTCTTCTCCTCTCTGCAGCTTATCTGTGTAAATCTAATTTAAACTGTATCTGCAGCTTGAATCAGTCCTGGAAATGATGTCTTAAAACTACCAGGGAAGTCGTGCCAACTACAGATGCTATTTTTAAGCTGAAGTACCTGGCCCTTAAAAACTAGGACAATGGTTAGCATCAGTGATAGCAGAGGGTAAACTCAGTTCACCCACCTAGTTTGTTTACCAGTACATCCCTGGTAAGGATAAGATAGGATGAACTTTAATGTCCCCGAGGGGAAAATAGTCTTAGACACACAGTAGTGCTGCATACAAAACAGACACGGTATATTCTACACTCAACATAATACATAAATTGCACGTTAAACTTGTCATACACATTGTACACGTTTCGCATAGGTTACAATGATAATTGGCACCGATTTAGAAGATCTGCAGTACTGCTTTGGTGGGTTCATATGTTGTTATGATTCCTTCAACTGTTGCCCAGTCATAATATCAGTCAATGTTTTTGTGCTCCGTTGAACAGCGTTTGTAAATTCAAGATAACATCAAAGCTTTTTTGGTGGTCCTAAATCTAGACCACCCTCTACGATTTCTAGGAAATGTGTCACAAACATTAAAGAGATTTAACAGGATCTTAAGCACTTACAAATTTGTCATATGGTACGCATTGCAGGAAAAAGTACAAATTGGAATTTGTAACATATCATACGACCTCCAGGGGGAAAATAAAAAATAAGGATGTAACATATCATAAGATATGGATGATCATGATATGGATGACCCATTTTGCCTCGTGAGTGCTATTTGAAAACTACTAGCTACTACAAAAACTCTGCTGCATCACTTTAAAGATCAGAAATGTGTGTGTGGTCTAGGTATCTAGCTACTGTAGGATCTGAATGACTGGCAACAATCTGTCAGTTAGATGTAATGCTCTCTATCTGCTCCCACAGACCAGTGATTTAGCCCAGGTTCCAGAGGAGGACGACGCTCACAGCAGTCAACATGAACTCACCAGGAAGCACAGTGATAATGGTGAGTACTGTACACGGTGTACCAAGAGGCAGCCATCAGTCAGTAAGAGGCAGCCATCAGTCAGTAAGAGGCAGCCATCAGTCAGTAAGAGGCAGCCATCAGTCAGTAAGAGGCAGCCATCAGTCACTAAGAGGCAGCCATCAGTCACTAAGAGGCAGCCATCAGTCACTAAGAGGCAGCCATCAGTCACTAAGAGGCAGCCATCAGTCACTAAGAGACAGCCATCAGAGGCAGCCATCAGTCACTAAGAGGCAGCCATCAGTCACTAAGAGGCAGCCATCAGTCACTAAGAGGCAGCCATCAGTCACTAAGAGGCAGCCATCAGTCACTAAGAGGCAGCCATCAGTCACTAAGAGGCAGCCATCAGTCACTAAGAGGCAGCCATCAGTCACTAAGAGGCAGCCATCAGCCACTAAGAGGCAGCCATCAGAGGCAGCCATCAGCCACTAAGAGGCAGCCATCAGCCACTAAGAGGCAGACATCAGCCACTAAGAGGCAGCCATCAGCCACGAAGCCATCAGTGACTAAGAGACAGCCATCAGTGACTGAGGCAGCAATCAGTGACACTGGGAAATGCACTTCTGTTATGCATAGACTTTATGAATGAAACATTACTGACTGCTCAATGGTATGTCTATAACCTTATATGCCAGATCCTTAATCTAAATTCCAGTTGATTCACTGAATGTAATGGATGCTCACGGAATGTAATGGATACTCACTGAATGTAATGGATACTCACTGAATGTAATGGATACTCACTGAATGTCATGGATATTCACTGAATGTAATGGATGCTCACTGAATGTAATGGATATTGACTGAATGTAATGGATGCTCACTGAATGTAATGGATACTCACTGAATGTAATGGATACTCACTGAATGTAATGGATGCTCACTGAATGTAATGGATGCTCACTGAATGTAATGGATACTCACTGAATGTAATGGATGCTGACAATGTAATGGATGCTCACTGAATGTAATGGATTCTGACTGAATGCATTGGATTCTCAATTCTATTTGTACTTAGTGTAAGATCTCAAGGAGGAAGAGCAATACGCCTATTGCCCTGACCTTTTGCATGCAGTAGCATTCACCCAGGACAATGAAGTTGTAGAAGGGACACGGGTTGAAGTAGACCTCACATGATTCAAAATGCCTTTAGAAGCTCCACAAAAAGAATATAATCTGACCCCTGAGGATTGAGGAAGGGTAACCTTCTTCTGTGTTCCTCTCTACTTGCCACATGTAGAGACTGTAATTACTCCCCAATGCTACTTGAATATCTGGACAGTGCTCACTAAGAAGAGGAAAATATGGGACAGATTCCAGCATGGGAATCTGTCCCATTAGTAATCCCATCTGAATACTCTATTGCTTTCTGAAATGATGTATTTGTTTATGAAATAGCTTTTCTATCACAGCTTGTACTGTAAAAATAAATACTTAGGTTTATTCCAGGACATTCAGTAGATGAAATCCCACTGCTATTCATCCAAAGCTTCGCTGTCTTTTCTATGATTGTCAAAGTGTTGATAGCTTTAGTGTTGTCTTTGATAATTGAAGTATTTGTCGTTGATTTGGGGTGATTTACTGAATGTTTTGACATTTTCCAGTGTTCACATCACTTGAGAATGGGACGGAGCCCATTCCCTATTGCCACGTAGCTGAGAGGAAACCTGATGATTCACCGGTAAGGAACACAAACACTTACAGTATACTAACCAGATTCCCTGTAACTCCGCGGAGGGCAGCGGAGAGAAAAGTTCAACTTCCACACAGACTTGTTCCTACTGTGAATTACATTAGTGTGACTCATTTAATTCCCATCCAAGCATATCAGTGGAATGCTAAGGGAGTTACAGATATTTTTTAAATTAGAAATCGTGTAATTGTGTGTTGAACTCATCCAGGACGCCCCTGTTGAGACAACAGGGTCAGTAGAGAGAGAAAAGGGTACCGTATGACAGCTGAGGGTGTGAGAAACAGCCAGCCTGTCTTGTCTTATACAGGTGGAACAGAGTAGAACACACCAACATCATTTTAATACTGTTTTATGAGGTCACAAATAATGTCTCTTGCGAGGCGCCTGCCTCAACGACAGTACAGTTCCGTTGTCTTGGGCGATGCGCTCTTTCATGACGAAACACAAATGCATTGAGAAAGACTGCTGGCACATAGAACCCAGGTAGAAGTAAACACTGCAATAACTGTTCATGACAAATCATAATAACCTCTGATCTGGAAATGGAAAATAGAAAGTTATTGTTCTTCAGTGGAGCCCAGTGACTGATTATTTTCTCAGCTCTTATTGTTTGTGTGTGCTGCAGAAATGTCCCTCTAGAATGTCTCTTAACCCACCGCTATCCCTAGTCTATTGCCCATTTGTCCTACGGACCAACACATTGATATAAAGTCTAAGGATAGCACAAACTGCTCTGGAGACAAATGAGCTCTGGGCTTAGTAAGGTTGGTGTCATCCCAATTTGAAATATGCATTGTCTATAATGGGTAGGGCTTGAACCTACCCAAAAGAGGAGCAGTGTGAAAATCCTATAATTAACTAGCTTCTAAACTTAGATTTCAACATGTCACAATTAGTCTATGGAGAGGAAGAGAACTGACATGAGACATTAGCTTTTGTTGTCTGTTGGCCCTGAGCAAATCATAGCTCTGGACTAAAGGATGTCCTGAGATATTGTACAGTATTCTATTGAAAGCTTCTGATAACTGTGTCTGTGCTGTGTGTGCTGGTGGGCTGTACTCTACTCTGTGCCTTCAGCCTGAGACCTGATCCTGAGCCAGTTCTTGCTGTGTGGGTGTCCATCAGCATGCTACTTACTATTGGCCAGACTCCCATCACTACTTACTTTCCCAGGAGTTAGGAGAAAAACACATCTCCCTTACAGACAAATTATACCCTTGCCTCGGCCACTGACACACACAGATATGAATAGGCTTTTACCCTGATGTTTATATCTCCAGCTCCGGTCTGTGCAATATTTATTTTCTGCGCGCAGCCTGACACATTACAAAACTAGTACAAACTCCATTCTGTTCCCTGTAGTGTAATATTGATTAGCAAACCTCAGACAGATTTATTTTGCCCTCTCTCTGGCTTCTACGGTGGTAGAAAGAAAAAAATACATGTATAAGAAATGCCGTATTCATGTTCCCAGAACATGTTTCATATTTGTAATATTTCTAGCCAGCCTCTATCATTAATTTGACATTTTTATCCTTAATGTCAACTTTGGAAATGACCAAAAACACAAAAAATACATAGAAACACAAAGATATACAAGCAAACATGCATGTGAATGTGCACATACACATACGTACACACACACACACACACACACACACAGACACACACACACTATGCGATCTCTCCTGGCCAGCTCGCTGAAACATGTAAAGTGGTATTTTCCACCACTCTTATCTGGCAAGCTTAGCACGGCTGGGAGGATGTCGTTTGTTCGTCTGAAGGCAGGTCTTTAGAAGCAGCCTGGCACCCAAACACAAGGACACACAGACACAGGCTCTACAGGATAATGAGCAGAGGAATGAACCACGCTGCAGGAGCAGATTGTCCCGTGTTGCCTCTTGTCCTATCTGAAATGAGAGACACAAATTACTAGCTGGCCTATTCAATTGTACATCCCATTTCTTGTCCTATATTCCAAACCAACCAACAACTGTTCCCTGGACATCTTACATCCCCATGTCTTCAATGACTGAGAAGTAATCAAATGGCTTGTACATTGTTTTCTTACACTCATTTGTGAACTTAGAGATTTGTTTGCTGCTCGTTTAACTCTTCACTCTGTCTCATTGGCCCTACTGCAGATATTATCATTGTTTTGACATTTTCCAATGTAATGGCCACCATACAGACAAATATAACCACCCAGGGTGGAGGAAATGTCCCCAGAGAGCTGTTAGTCTGCCATAATGATCCCCTAAAGTTTCTGTTGTGCCTTACTGCATTTTCACCCAGGGCCAGCAGTACATTTCACCCAGGGCCAGCAGTAAATTTCACCCAGGGCCAGCAGAACATTTCACTCAGGGCCAGCAGAACATTTCACCCAGGACCAGCAGTACATTTCACCCAGGGCCAGAAGAACATTTCACCCAGGGCCAGCAGTACATTTTACCCAGGGCCAGCAGTACATTTCACCCAGGGCCAGCAGTACATTTCACCCAGGGCCAGCAGTACATTTCACCCAGGGCCAGCAGAACATTTCACCCAGGGCCAGCAGTACATTTTACCCAGGGCCAGCAGTACATTTCACCTAGGGCCAGCAGAACATTTCACCCAGGGCCAGCAGTACATTTCACCCAGGGCCAGCAGAACATTTCACCCAGGGCCAGCAGAACATTTCACCCAGGGCCAGCAGAACATTTCACCCAGGGCCAGCAGTACATTTCACCCAGGGCCAGCAGAACATTTCACCCAGGGCCAGCAGAACATTTCACCCAGGGCCAGCAGTACATTTCACCCAGGGCCAGCAGAACATTTCACCCAGGGCCAGCAGAACGGTTCACCCAGGGGCCAGCAGTACATTTCACCCAGGGCCAGCAGAACATCTCACCCAGGGCCAGCAGAACATTTCACCCAGGGCCAGCAGTACATTTCACCCAGGGCCAGCAGAACATTTCACCCAGGGCCAGCAGAACATTTCACCCAGGGCCAGCAGTACATTTCACCCAGGGCCAGCAGAACATTTCACCCAGGGCCAGCAGAACGGTTCACCCAGGGGCCAGCAGTCACCCAGGGCCAGCAGAACGGTTCACCCAGGGGCCAGCAGTACATTTCACCCAGGGCCAGCAGAACATCTCACCCAGGGCCAGCAGTACATTTCACCCAGGGCCAGCAGAACAGTTCACCCAGGGCCAGCAGCACACATACACAATCCATGTCTCAATTGTCTCAAGGCTCAAAAATCCTCTTTAACCTGTCTCATCCTCTTCATCTACACTGAAGAATCATAGCTTTCACCTGGATTCACCTGGCCAGTCTATGCCATGGGAAGAGCAAGTGCTCCTAATGTTTTGTACGCTCAGTATACATGTAAACAGGAGTAACAGTGACAAGTAACAGACTAAAATTGATAGGTACTAATGGCAATCAATAATCAGTGAACAGCAGCGTAGTGGTAGTAATAAATCAAATCAATAATCATTTCAGCAGCAGCGTAGGTGTGAGGGTGAGCAGTAGTTATTAGCCATTTAACAGTCTTATGGCCAGGGGATAGAAGCTGTTTAGTCGTCTGTTGGTCTGAGCCTTGATGCACCGGTACCGTCTGCCAGACTGGAGCATGGAGAACAGTTCATGTCTCGGGTGGCTGGAGTCTTTGGAAATTTTATGGGCCTTTCTCAGACACCGCCTGGCATTCTGGGTCATTGTGACATTGCGACTAATTGTGACAAAAGCAGAAAGTGCCTAAAGGTGCGTACAAATACGGTTACTGAATGTGTCTGCGATAATTGTGTTAGCACGTCTCTAACAACATCCTCTCTGCCCCTGCTATTATTGTCTTTTCATTTCCTGGGAGCTTATGAAAACAGATCAACTCAACAAGAGGATGCTTCCTCCCACACATGTATATAATGTTGTAGAAACTTTACAGTAGCAGGTGGCAGAACGACTTCAGCAATTCTCTCTTTTTTTCATTGGAACGAGCTCATTCTAATCTAGGAAAAATCAAAAGGAATGAACGAAGTAATGCATTGCCTCTGTGATTTGATTAGGGTATAACAACAAACCTGTAGTAGTTTTTTGCACGTCTATACTCTGTTTTGTGGATCGTGCTGACAGCTGCTGTTTGTGTGTGTGTGTCTGTGTGTGTGTGTCTGCGTGTGTGTGTGTGTGTGTGTGTGTGTGTCTGCGTGTGTGTGTGTGTGTCTGTGTGTGTGTGTGTGTGTGTGTGTGTGTGTGTGTGTGTGTGTGTGTGTGTGTGTGTGTGTGTGTGTGTGTGTGTGTGTGTGTGTGTGTGTGTGTGTGTGTGTGTGTGTGTGTGTGTGTGTGTGTGTGTGTCTGTGTGTGTGTGTGTGTGTGTTTTGCCTTGCAGGAGAGGAAATGGCTGCAGAAGGACACACTTCAGCTCAACACCTATGTTGCTTTGTTTACATTCACTCCCCAGGAGAGTGAAGACCTGGAGATGAGGTCAGTGGTATACACAAACACACACACACATTCCCCTTTTCTCTCCAAGTTGATATTATTTTTGTGACTGGCCCCCAATTGTGGTGGCAAATTGTAATGGAAATAAGCTTCAGTCGACCCACACATCTACACACACAAATCTACACACATATCTACAAGCACAAATCTACACACACTGAAGCTGTCCATTAACCTGGTAGCAGGCACCAATGGCCAGTCAGTCACACATTACCGTTGTCTCACTTTTGTAATACTTACAAAAACAGTGTCATAAATGGTGTGACTGATTTATGGGACTGCTTAGTTTAAACTCTCTTATCTACAAGGGCCAGAAGCTCCTACTAGCTCACTGTCAGAACAGGGTGTTTGATTGATTTCTGATGGGCCTTCGCCTTGCCTGGACATTTCCTGCATTTTCTTTGTTAAAACCACGACGTTAACAATTACCTTAGGTTTCTCTTGAATGTAGAACACACTGTGTTTACCTCGATAAGCAGGCAGACGTCACTGAATGCATGCTGTAGTCACTGCTCAATAGATATCTGGTCTTTGCCAGTGCTATTCTCTAATACAACATGAATAAACACTGTCTGTTTTGTTATGCATGACAATTAAATTGTCTGTGATTTGTGTGTGGTCTTCTGCTTGTACTTTGCTCAGTTTAACGACCATAAGACTATCTCTTAATCACGAGCCAGGCATAAACCCACATTCAATCATTCGATTGTAAAGATATCGACACATGAATATGGTTATGATTTGACCCGATTCATTAGCTTATAAAGATTTTGTTACATAAATATGGTTGTGATTTGACACAATTACAATATGATGAGATAGAAAGACAATACCTGATGATTTATTGCTTATCATAAACTGTGGTTGGAGCCCTGAATGCTGATTGGCTGACAGCTGTGATATATCAGACCGTATACCACGGGTATGACAAAACATGTATTTTTAATTGCTCTATTTGGTAAACAGTTTATAATAGAAATAAGAATAGAAATAAGGCACCTCGGAGGTTTTTGGTATATGGCCAATATACTTTACCACAGCTAAGGGCTCTATCCAGTCACTCCGCATTGCATTGTGCTAAAGACCAGCCCTTAGCCGTGGTATATTGGCCATAAACCACACCCACTCGGGCCTCATTGCTTAATGAGACAAATATCAACGTCTTTGTGATATTTTCTGGAACCTGTGGAAAGCTGGCAACCCACTGGGCACACACTGGTTGTTTCCATGTCATTTCAATTAAATTACGTTGAACCAACGTGGAATAGATGTTGAATTGACGTCTGTGCCCAGTGAGAATTGTCTGGACTACGTAAATATTAATATATAGGGCACCGTTTTCTTTATGTCATTTTGCAATGGGCCCTTAAGACATAAGAGTTTCTCTCTCAGCAGCCCTTGACCCTAAGTATCCATTTTACTCCATCGTTCCCTTAGTAATCCAGTCCTTGGATCTGGCGTGTATAATGTCTACACTGTCTCCTCTCAGACGCTCCAATCATCTGAGATCTTCCTCCTTGCTCCCCAGAAAGACTTCAATCATACCCCACTTCATTTGAAATTCATTCACACCCACATCACAGCATGACTCCCAACCCACAAATAGCTGCTGTACAGTTGGGTGCTGCTTCAAAGTGTTGTTTTAAATCTTCTCCTATGAAAGACAAGCTAGACAGGATCAAGGTCTCAGGATCCCATTACAGACCCTAATCAACACTTCAGACAGACACAATAAATCACATTGTACTGTGGACTTTAAAGGCACCCTCATCAAAAGGTGGAGAAATTTCACTCTCTTTTTACATTACATGTTGTGACACCTGTCTTGTGATAACTTTCTTCTGTATAATTTGTTATTAGCCTACTGCAACATGATGATTTTAGTTTATTTTTTATTATACTAGGCAAGTCAGTTAAGAATAAATTCTTATTTTCAATGACGGCCGTGGAACATTGGGTTAACTGCCTTGTTCAGGGGCAGAACGACAGATTTTTACCTTGTCAGCTCGGGGATTCGATCGTGCAGCCTTCTGGTCACTAGTCCAACACTCTAGCCACTAGGCTACCTTCCGGTCACTAGTCCAACACTCTAGCCACTAGGCTACCTTCCGGTCACTAGTCCAACACTCTAGCCACTAGGCTACCTTCCGGTTACTAGTCCAACACTCTAGCCACTAGGCTACCTTCCGGTTACTAGTCCAACACTCTAGCCACTAGGCTACCTTCCGGTTACTAGTCCAACACTCTAGCCACTAGGCTACCTTCTGGTCCAACACTCTAACCACTAGGCTACCTTCCGGTTACTAGTCCAACACTCTAGCCACTAGGCTACCTTCCGGTTACTAGTCCAACAGTCTAACCACTAGGCTACCTTCCGGTTACTAGTCCAACACTCTAACCACTAGGCTACCTTCCGGTTACTAGTCCAACACTCTAGCCACTAGGCTACCTTCCGGTTACTAGTCCAACACTCTAGCCACTAGGCTACCTTCCGGTTACTAGTCCAACACTCTAGCCACTAGGCTACCTTCCGGTCACTAGTCCAACACTCTAACCACTAGGCTACCTTCCGGTTACTAGTCCAACACTCTAGCCACTAGGCTACCTTCCGGTTTCTAGTCCAACACTCTAGCCACTAGGCTACCTTCCGGTCACTAGTCCAACACTCTAACCACTAGGCTACCTTCCGGTTACTAGTCCAACACTCTAGCCACTAGGCTACCTTCCAGTTACTAGTCCAACACTCTAGCCACTAGGCTACCTTCCGGTTACTAGTCCAACACTCTAGCCACTAGGCTACCTGTCGCCCCCACGATGATGGTGATGAAACCATAAAAGCATGATTCCAAACATATTCCGATTGGCAATATATTTAATAAACCAAAACGTCCATCTTTTTTTTTATAATCGAAAGATCTCAATAGATGACCATTTTTAACATGTTCAAACTAAAACCAGTGTTTTTCCTCTCACAGACCTGTCTCAATAGACAGGATATTATGACTCTAGGAATCAACGAGTCATAATTGAAACATTATTTCTGATTTTTCTTTCTTATTGTCAGATTAAATCTAATTTACAGCATCAGAGATGTTGATTTTTTTTAATAAACAATTTATTTCTAATTTAGACCCGGAGACAGAATCGTACTGGCAGACGACTCCAATGATGACTGGTGGAAGGTATGTATTTAAGTGGAAGACAGCTAGTACTGACATTTAAACCACTACACTACACCAGTCCAGGGCCCGGCGTTACGGGGGGGCCTTAGGGGGCCTGGCCCATCCTACTCTACCTCCTTACCCTACCCTACCTCCTCTTTGATCATTTATTTGACAGAGACACGCGCCAACAGACAGACTCATCAGTCTCAGTTAAAGCATCCAAGCGAATGAAGCAGCGCCCCTTTGTCTCAGTATGTGTAGACCATGTAGCTGATGCTGTCTGTACCAAAATAGCATGGCATGTGTTTTTACTATAATTTCAAATGTGGTATCAAGAAGGGGAGGTTTGTGTGGAGAATATGGTGCATCTCTCTCCAGAATGCATTTGTAGAAAGAGCCCATTTGGCAATGTCTGATTTCTGATTGTTTTAACTCACCACGTACACCACTAATAAGATGAGCCTCTCAGTATTTTTTTCTTCACCTCACACAAGTCAACAAAGTCGGTTTGTTTTTACATCCATTGTGAATGATAATTCCTCAGTATGTGAAAAATCTATCCAACACTCCCGGCCTCGATAATCACCAAGCCTTGGTGTGAAAGAGCTAAATATCATGATCCCATATATCCAGTGGAAACATCATTAAAAAACAAACATATTTCTGTCCTGAGCTCACTGGCGCAGGAAACTCACATGGGCCCGGAATAGACTAGTTGATACAATGTTGCAAGTTCACTAGCTACAGCTACAGCTTCAGGCTGGACCAAGTGATGATTCGATACAATGTTGCACTTCACTAGCAATAGCTCATGTCAAGACAGATAGAAAGGGAGGCAGAGAGATGAATGTGATTGAAAGAACCAGAATTTTCATCAGGATATTTTCTACTGTTTGTATTTGTCGGCTTTACGTCTATGTATTTTACTTAGTGGACGATGGAAGTTATAGGCCTACTGCTGCATTGGCCTATAGGCTGTCTCTGAGTTCTATGCTGTCATTTCTTTAGCCGCCAATGGATCACAGTGTATCAATGTGTCCATATGAGGTTGGTGCTCTCGCCATAGTTCAATTTGAACTTTTAGATGTTTTTCATTTTACTTCAGATTTTTATGATTAACCACATGACGATAATTTTGAAAAAAACTAAAACGTTATTATTGAAATGAAACTGTTCCACGAAATTACACGTATAAAAATGATCATGACTGGCAAGCAGATCGGTAGAAGTGGTAGGATAAATTGTAAGTTTCCCCAAACTTGAAGCTCACCAGCTGCCTATGTGCTTTACTATTAGACCCATTAACCCATTGTGAACGCTCAAGCGGGTGCACACATAGGAGGTCCTGTGGAAAAACATTGCCCCCACTATGGAAATCAAAGGCCGGTCCAACGGATTCTTTCTGGCGCTGGGTCTGCACCAGTCTGCTGCCATGTTAGTAATACCAGGAGCTGTGATGGTGTATAATGTTTCTTCTGGATGATGGATCTAGGGCATGATCGAGGACAGGATCGGTTTCTTCCCAGCAGCCTTTGCTCACCAGGTGAAGACCGGAGACAGAGTGTTCAGGTGTCACCGGACGTTTATCGGCTGTAAGGAGCAAGGCCAGATCACTCTGAAGGAGGGCCAGGTATGTGATCTCACTGTTACCCGCAATACAATGATAAATGTGGCCTGTCTGGTTGAGTGGTAATGCCCAGCCTCCGGCACGCATGTTTGCAGTGTCGTCATAGGTTTGAATCTGGCCTGCTGCCTTTTGAGACAACCTCTCTATCTTTCTGTCTCTCTATCTTGTGATCTCTAGCCCTTTTATCTTTCCATCTTGCTATCTCTTTCTATCTCTATTTCTATCTCTCTCTATCTTTCCTGTCATCCTCTATCTGTACATCTCCAATAAAATCCGAAATTCCATAACAGCATTATTTTAAATCAGACCATAATTATGTCAAACTATTTTGTGACAAAAAAGTACCCAATTATCCCCAATTGAACTAATATACAAGAAAACATGATTGTTATTATCAGTTGTTAAAGAATTGTATAGTTAGTCCCTTAAATGTTTCCATGTACAACTTTACTTGCTGCAGTTCATGTTTAAGCCCCAGATACAAGTGGACATCAGATACAGTTCATATGCTCACCAATTCCCATAGGCAATGGGAGTCCTGGGCACTCAGTCCAAAGACTCTCTCCCGGGACATTCACTTCAAAGGAGGGACCTGAGCTGGCCAATTGGTAGTCCTCCCCCTCTCAGCAGTTTCCATGGCATTACCATTTTGGCACGGCAAATGCCGTCTCAAATCCTTTTCCCACAATGCTTTGCATGGCCATTTTAGGATTCAGAGGAGAGTTCATGCTAGTAACCCCCAATGGAGATGCATCCATTCCTAACACTTTGAAGATGACTCAGTGACCTCATAGCTCTGCCTCCATCCCCAATGAGTAGCAACATCCGCTGTTTCCAGTCACACAGCCATTCACACTACCCCTCTGCAGCTGTATCAAAGACTATTCAAACTACCCCTCTGCAGCTGTATCAAAGACTATTCAAATGACTTTTTGCAGCTGTATCAAAGACTATTCAAACTACCCCTCTACAGCTGTATCAAAGACTATTCAAACTACCCTCTGCAGCTGTATCAAACACTATTCAAACTACCCCTCTGCAGCTGTATCAAACACTATTCAAACTACCCCTCTGCAGCTGTATCAAAGACTATTCAAACTACCCTCTGCAGCTGTATCAAACACTATTCAAACTACCCCTCTGCAGCTGTATCAAAGACTATTCAAACTACCCTCTGCAGCTGTATACAAAACTATTCAAACTACCCCTCTACAGCTGTATAAAATACTATTCAAACTACCCCTCTACAGCTGTATCAAAGACTATCAGGCAAATACAGACGGTGTCATTGTTGTTTGGTGGGAGAATTAAATATTTCTTACAGTGACCCTAAAGCTACTTCGCCCTTTAGGGCCACTGTGCATTGTGAATTGAATGTGTTAAAATGTGTTTTGTTTGTACAAAAAGCAACTAAATCACAAGATCATTATTCACTGTTTCATCAGATTTGTGTAAGCGGTGAGGATGAACACAGTGGCTTCATCCGAGTGGCCAGTGGAAAGAAGAGAGGCTATGTGCCCTGTGATGTCCTGGAAAACATCTGAGAGCGAGAGAGAGAAATAGAGAGTGCTGGAGAGCAATAACGAGAGGAAGAGAAGGAGAGAGAGGAGGGAGGAGAGGCACAGTGGCACACTCCCATGATGCGCAGGGATGGCTCTGACAGTAGCACTGATTAGATGCCAACCTCAGGCGTGAGGGAGAGGACCATTCTTCCCACAAAATGGCCGCCTGAAACCATGGAGGAAATCCTCTGAGCTGTGGATCCAAAATATTTCTGTTGCCATTAAGGGAATAGCTTTGTCAGAGTCAGAGCCAACCTTCCTCTTTCCCTTTTAGCCTGAAGGGGAAAATGTTGCGACGGATCAGATAACCTGACTTTGTGGTCACAGGGAGGGAGAGTGGGGTGATTGCATCTCTGGATTTGGTTAGATTTTTATTCCGATTTTGTTTGATTTTTAGGACAGCTGAGCATTGTTTGTTCTTTGTGGGATTTCCCAGTGGAGAATGCAGGTGACGCATCATGCATGAATATACTGAATGTACTCGTGTGTCTACTACTGAGACAGAGAGAGCAAGGAAAGCTACTTTCGGCAACTTTCTTTATCCATACATTCTTGCTTATTTAGCATCAGCTGCAGTATGTTTGAACCACTTGTTTAACCTAAAGCCCAAATGTTCAAGCACTTGTTCTCTGTAGCTGAAGATTCTGTTCTGAAATAATCAAATCATATTTTATTCACTTACGCTAACTTTGATGCAAGCAGTTGAGGTTACAAACAGCATATTAATCAAAAGCATAGAAGATAAGTCCCTTTTCTTCTATGCTCGTATGATGGCTCTACTGAGTCTTGATAGCCTCAAGCTCACAACTACAGACCCATTCTCCCAAGAATCCGTCCCTCTGTGATACAAAAAATTCCATACATTGGATTTGTCACTGGAGAGGAACAACAAAAAGAATTAGACGAAGCAGAAATGTATCAAGATTTCTGAGGTAGTATTGTTCAAAGGAGAAAAATATTTTGCACAAATCTGGTGATGTTCCTAGTCTAGCTGCTTACCCAGCCACATTTGCGTTTAAAAAATGACACCACAAAAGGACTACAAACCTGTCAAACAGATTTTGTGAATATTTCAAAACAATGAATACCTAATTTGCAACTTAGTCTGGTGATAATGTTCTCTTCGGGTAACTCATAATGACATTGTTTCTTGATGTGTTTTATAAAGGATAATGGATTTGATGAGAAATTATGTAAATTTAGGAAGCGGGCAAGCTCTAACAAGTGGTTAGATCAATTGTTTTTGAATATATGTCATAAAATCTGCATACCTGTTGTAGTGGCTTGGTGTGGTATCTAACACAATTACATTAAATTCTATACACCATAACAAGTAAACCAAAACAAGTTATATACATTATTTTCTTTTACAAATGGCTTTTTACACCTGTTATTGTCAAAATATTTGATCAGAGAAGCTTCAATGCATGAGCTACTTGAAATTCAGCTTTGATTTACATTCATGTATGCTTGCTCCAATTGCACTAAATGGTCACTCAGATATGGCTATTCACGTTAAACAATGTAAACTCATTTTTCATCGAATCAAGACATGCTTGTTGAGATGTAACTATCCCTTTAATGTCACTCTTTATGACACACTCCTGTTCAATTCCTTTCTCTTGAGGAATAGCAATATTCTTTGAGGATTTCTTGATCATCCTCATGTATATTTGTTTTCTGTTAAAATATTATTATGAACTGTCAAAGGAAAGGTATGGTAGTAAATGTGTCTCTCTATAAGTTCATCTAAGCTGCACTGAAACTCCGTGAACGTTCACTAAATTCCCTAGTTTTCCCGAAATCCCAGTTGGAGGATTTTGGGAATTTGAAGACAATTAGCAGGAAATATGGAATCTTCCAACTAGGATCTCTGGGAAACCAGGGAATATATTGAAAGTTCCTGAAATTTTGCAACCATAGTCAAAGACTACTGTATTGTATAGATTGTATGCACAGAATAAAAAATAAATTGATTAGAATTTTTAAAAATCAATTGTATCAATTTATTATCACCGTTTGGGGAAACTATTTACAGAATATATAAAGCACTGTCCTTAACTCGAGATAGATAGCTTTGTCTTCATACTCGGAACACAGAAAACATCACAGTCATGTATGCCTGTGCTGACTATACATTGAAGTATAACGGAAGTTAGAGGTAGTTTCGCGAGCCTATACTAACTAGCTTTGGTGCAGATACCCATCGACTTCCAGTCATTGCGCTAATGCTAGTTAACATTTTCTTGTGAAACTACCTTTAACTTCCTTCATGCTGGACATAGCGACATAAAAATGGTACCCTACCAGTATGCCCTCCAATATAATACTAGCTAAGACAAGCCTTGGTTAACCTGGGGCCTGCTGCCCTATCAGAGAAAATATCTCATGAGGACCCATCTACCGTGATGAAGAGGCTGCTTCCCCCCTCATCCTCACCTACTTCCCCTTCTGCAGCTCCATACACATTTTCCACATGAGAACAAAGAAAGGGATGCACATTCCCTCATAACAAATATAAATAATATGGGAATCACGTTGATATTTTCTGGAAATACTGATGCTCTACCTTCACAATAAAAATTGAAATATATGTCCCTTTGAAATCTCTGGTAATAAAATGTTGAATAGCTCACATGGTAGAACTGTTAACAACTACATGCCATGTGGCCATCTAGACTGATCACATATTTTATGCAGAAGAACACCCTCTACTGACAGCATTGTGCATTGTGTTCTCATGATTATACTGCAACATCCTGTAGCATCAAAACGCAATATAGTCACCAAGTCACTGAGTGATACAGTTTTCCATGTCTTTTTACACATCTGTCACAAACTATTCATAAAGCCCTACACAGACAGCCGTGCCTTTGATTCTCCCACCCACTACTTAATTAACTGTTGCTAATTGGCTCATAATTTGCTCAACTGTACCACTTTAATTATCTTCAAGCTGTCATTTTGTTTTTACTGCGGCTCCTAGGTTCACTAGCCCCATTAGGCAGCTGTTCAGAAGTGTAGTGGCTGCTGAAAGATTCTCCTGGCAGGGGGCAGAGACAGTTTTAAATACTCACCCTTGTCTTGTTCCCCTGTTTGTCTTTGTCATGACACAGGCTAGTCCACCAGGGCTGATACAGGCCTCAACCACCAGACTCTAGCACCCCTCCGTTGGTATTGGCCTGACATTAGCCTGTATTGCATTAACAATGTTACAGTTAGTTTTTGAATCACTTTGGTGTAAAGTACAGAGCCTATAGAAAGTCTGCACCCTCTTTTTCACACGGTGTTGCGTTAAAGTAAAACATGTTTTTGATCTATACAGAATACTCCATAATGTCAAAGTGAAAATAAAATGATACACATATTTACAAATTAATTAAAATTAAATAAGTAAAATATAGTCGCATTAATATTCACACCCTTTGTTTAGGCAAGCCTTAATTAGTTCAGAAGTAAAATGTGGCTTAACAAATCACATAAGTTACATGGACTCACTGTGTGAAATAAGAGGTTGACATTCTTTTTTAATGACTACCCCTTCCTCTGTTCCCCATACATAAAACATCTGTAAGGTCCCTCAGTCAAGGACTGAATTTTAAGCATAAATTCAACTACAAAGACTAGGGAGCTTTTCGAAAGCGTCATGAAGAAGGGCAGTGTTTGGTAGATGGTTAACATTAACAAATCAGACATTTAATATATCTAAGCATGGTCAAGTTAATCATTATGCTGTGGATGATGTCATAAACCACCCAGACACATCCAAGATGCAGTTGTCCTTCTGAACTGAGCTGCAGGACATGAAGGAAACTGCTTAGGGATGTCACCAATGACAGAGTGAAAATAAGAATAAAAATATACAGAATAAAAATATTCCAAAATATGCATATGAATGCAACAAGGCACTAAAGTAACACTGAAGAAGAATACAAAACACATCAAAGGAATGCACTTTTTGGCCTAAATGCATACGTTTGTGGCAAATACAACACATCACTGAGTAACTGCCTCCTTGGCTGCATCATGGTATGGGTATGCTTGACATTGGTAAAGACTGGGGAGTTTTTCAGGATGAAAATAAACGGGATGGAGCTAAGCACAGGCAAAATCCTAGAAGAAAACCTGCTTCCGTCTGCTTTACACCAGGGACTGGGGAAGGAATCACATTTCAGCAGGACAATAACCTACAACACAAAGACAAAGACAAATCTACTCTGGAGTTGCTTACCAGCAAGACAGTAAATTGCAGCGACCATTCTAAAGACGTGCCCTTGTTCTCTGTCTTTGTCATAACACAGGCCAGTGCACCACACCAGTGCTGATACAGGCCACAAACACTCTAGCACCCACTGTTGGTATTGTGCTGACATTAGCCTGTATTGCATTGGCAACATTTAGCATTTAGGGTGTTGCAGAATGAACAAAAGTGCTAAATGGCTTGTTGTATGCAACAAGTTGATATCAGTAATAGGAATAGCGGTATAACAGTTTCAGATAGATGAGTAAGCATCAGTCATTTCACACTGCATGCACTTGGTCTGATGTTCATTTGACATATATCACACATCTCACAAGCTACACTCTTTGTGGTGCAATGGAGTGAGTGGGTGTGTGTGCGTGCGAGTGTGTTGGATGGGGAAGAAAGAGGTGCCAAACAAAATAGTCTAGCTTTAAGCCATTATAAATGGGCTAGAGTGGCAGTTTGTCACTTTGGGTAGTCAACATGAAAAAAAAAGAGTAATTGACAGAATAACAAAAGAGAAACTGCAGGACAAGTGAGATGTGATTAATGACACAGAAAAATCCACTCGGCGGCTTCATTGCTTCGCCTCGGCTAGGAAGGCCTGGACTATATCCAGATGGTCAGTTAGATTGCCTAAGGAAGTAAGAAGAAAAGAGGCTGCTTCAGTGACATAGAGCATAGGACCCATTCTCTTTGTTTTGTCAGTACTATAACCCCAACGGTATATGCCTCTTCAAAATAGCTTTTCTATCGATACAACAAGACTCTCTCAATGACTTTAATGAACTACAGACTCCTCACAGGCATATAGCCAGGTGTCACAAATTTGTCAAAACAATAATTGTATTAATTTCTCCCAGGATTTATACACAACTATTAATACATCCCTGACCCATACAATGGGTAGACAAGGTCGTCTCAAATCAAATCAAATTGTATTGGCACTTACACATGGTTAGCAGATGTTATTGTGAGTGTAGCTAAGTGCTTATGCTTCTAGATCCGACAGTGCAGCAGTATCTAACAGGTAATATCGAACAATTCCACAACAAAACCTAATATCTAACAAATTCCACAACTAAACCTAATACACACAATCTAGTAAAGTAAATGAGAGGAGAATATATAAGTATACAATATATGGATGAGCAGTGACAGAGCGGCTAAGATGCAATAGATAGTGAAGGATACAGTGTACAGTATGTACAGTGGTTCCTCCTTTAAAAGTTTACACCGCGGGACTTAGAGGTATCCAACGACACGGCTTCATTGCTCCAGACAACCACAAGGGGGAGGTAGAGCACTCACTATGCATTTGAGTCCTATCGAGTGGTTCCAATGAAGAATTTGGCGCAAGCCATCCTTCGCTGGTGATTTTCTTCAGCAAAGAGGGCTAACAAAACATCACGGTGGAAGCAAATGTAAATAATTCTAACGTCATAATGAGTCAAGCAAAAAAATTACAATTGAGAGGAATATGTTAGTTAGTGTAGAGACACGATTCTGAATATTTTTTTGTCATAAAGTTAATTTACGAAAATCGCTATTTAGTAAGTTAGCTGACTAGCTAGCTAGTATTATGACATGAATATGAAATTGTAATTCGTGCTGTTTAATGTTTTAGGGACTCCTGAGAAAACCAGCACACCAGGCTGTCATCTTGTGAAACAGTGGATGTAAAGAATCTAGCTAGCTAAAGCATTTACTGTAAATTGAATGTACAATTGTGTGAACATGAACGTGCCTTAGGCATGCTGCAAGGAGGCATGAGGACTGCAGATGTGGCCAGGGCAATAAATTGCAATGTCCGTACTGTGAGATGCCTAAGACAGCCCTACAGGGAGACAGGACGGATAGCTGAACGTCCTCGCAGTGGCAGACCACATGTAATAACACCTACACAGGATCAGTACATCCGAACATCACACCTGCGGGACACGTACAGGATGGCAACAACATCTGCCCGAGTTACACCAGGAACGCACAATCCCTCCATCAGTGCTCAGGCTGTCCTCAATAGGCTGAGAGAGGTTGGACTGAGGGCTTGTAGGCCTTTTGTAATGTCCTCACCAGACATCACCGGCAACAACGTCGCCTATGGGCACAAACCCACCATCGCTGGACCAGACAGGACTGGCAAAAGGTGCTCTTCACTGACGAGTCGCGGTTTTGTCTCACCGGGGGTGATGGTCGGATTTGCATTCATCATCGAAGGAATGAGCGTTACACCGAGGCCTGTACTCTCTGGAGCGGGATCGATTTGAAGGTGGGGGGTCCATCATGGTCTGGGGCGGTGTGTCACAAGATCATAAGACTGAGCTTGTTGTCATTGCAGGCAATCTCAACATTGTGCGTTACAGGGAAGACATCCTCCCCCCTCATGTGGTACCCTTCCTGCAGGCTAATCCTGACATGACCCTCCAGCATGACAATGCCACCAGCCAAACTGCTCATTCTGTGCGTGATTTCCTGCAAGACAGGAATGTCAGTGTTCTGCCATGGTCAGCGAAGAGCCCGGATCTCAATCCCATTGCACACGTCTGGGACCTGTTGGATCGGAGGGTGAGGGCAAGGGCCATTCCCCCCAGAAATGTCCGGGAACTTGCAGGTGCCTTGGTGGAAGAGTGGGGTAACATCTCACAGCAAGAACTGGCAAATCTGGTGCAGTCGTTGAGGAGGAGATGCACTGCAGTACTTAATGCAGCTGGTGGCCACACCAGATACTGACTGTTACTTTTGATTTTGACCCCCCTTTGTTCAGGGACATATTATTCCATTTCTGTTAGTCACATGTCTGTGGAACTTGTTCAGTTTATGTCTCAGTTGTTGAATCTTGTTATGTTCATAGAAATATTTTCACTTAAGTTTGCTGAAAATAAATGCAGTTGACAGTGAGAGGACATTTCTTTTTTATATTAACGTGCAGTCGAATACATGATTTTTTATATATATTTCCAGACTGAGGTTGCAATAATACTCTGAAATTGTGAAAATTGTGAAAATGTCAATTTAGTGTATGAGCTCTTTGATATTCCTGCCTGTTTTGGTGGGATGAAGTTTTCGTGTCACGCCCTGACCTTAGTTATCTTTGTTTTCTTTATTATTTTGCTTAGGTCAGGGTGTGCCGAGGGTGGTTTGTTTCGTTTTTGTACTGTCTAGTGGTTTTTGTATGTCTAGCGGTTTTTGTAAGTCTAGGTGTTTATATGTCTATGGTTGCCTGGATTGGTTCTCAATCAGAGGCAGCTGTTTATCATTGTCTCTGATTGGGGACCATATTTAGGTAGCCATATTCCTTGGGTAGTTTGTGGGGATGTTATTCTATGTTAAGTTGCCTGTCTGCACGACGCAAATTAGCATCACGGTTTGTTGTTGTGATAGTTTGTTCAGTGTTCTTTCTTAAATTAAATAAGTATGTACACTTACCCAGCTGCGCTTTGGTCTCCTCTATACAATGACCGTGACATTTCGCCTGCCTAAATCACCAGGCGGGAAAATTAGTTAACAGACCATTAAGAAAGAGCTCCATACCTCTGTGCAAATAACAGCTAGTTTTCCGTTTTCCCCATTCCCAGACAGTCATAACAGTTTTAGCTTGAGTAGTATGTCCATGCTACGAAGCTATTTTTGTTAATTTTTTTACCTTTTTAATTTAAAACAATCACCGTAAGGTACTTAATTGTTACCCAGAAATAATTTGATATTGAGATTAAAATGGCGGCATTGGACCTTCAAAAGAATGTAGCCTAACTGAGGTTCCCCAGAGAGCTGTTTAAGTGGTTGATTGAACATTGGTGGCTGATGTTATTGATTTCACAGTCTTCATGTCAATGAGCTGTCTGAGAGTGCCCGTTGTGACGACTGGCACTGACCTCCTGGCTGGTACATTCAACAGTTGGGCACATTTTAGGAAGTCATACTATTAGCAGAGACTACTCAATTCTTGTCAACCCAGTGGAGACACATGCTCGTCATGTCCCAGTCCCATGCCAGGACAAGGTCTGTCTCCTCCCAGCCAATTATTCTTCCAAACCTCACCATCTTCACTACCCATCTGCAAAAGTATTTTTTGTTGCCGCAGGTCGGGGAAGCGACCACCTGTCACCTTGATAGACGTTAACAAGCTTCGGATCTCAGAGCGGTGGAAGGGAAGTTCTGTAGAAGCAGACAAACGGATGACACCCAGGGGTGTCTGGGTACGTCTGTCACATGGGTTGTAGCTGTTATCGCTAAGATGATTTTTAAAAAAAAACTGTTTTAAGTGAGAAGTAGGCATTGGTTTGAAGCCAAAAAAGAAAGGAAATTCACATGAGCACAACAATGCCAACTACACTCATGCTCTACCAAGGTTTTCCAGCACACAGTGTTGACCTATTACAGTAGCCATGTTGGTCTATTGTATTTCAAATAATGTGTAGGCAGGTTCCTTACGATTCAAACCTTCTCAAACGGCCTAATTCATAATCTTAGAGGAGGTGCTCCCACAACAATGTGATTTGTACTGCATTCAAGATAAAGTATTGGATTATCCTAAAACATTATCCTATTACACTACCCTTTCAAGCATTTTTATTATTAAATGAATGCAAGCTTTGCGTTTATACCTACAAGACCGTCAGGCTTGATTGATTGAGCAGTTTTGTCTTCTAGTAATGTTGATAAAAGTCACCTTCTCCTAGAGAGATTTACACGGTTAACAAAACATCACACCAGGGTAAGTCTACACGAAACACAGACCTTATTTTATGTGTTTCTAAAATCCCCTATGTGAAAAACTAATGGTGGAAAAATGATTGGAACCATTTCCCTGTTTGACCGCTAGGTTTGATGGGTATTATAACTCATACTGTGGTACTCAATTGGCTGTGACAGTCTTACATTGTAAAATATGACTCAATACCCATTGAAAGCAAAGTAAGAGTTTTACGTCATTGGCTTTTGAAGGTCGTATAACTCAGCCATAGAGACTAAACAAAGATATCCCCATGTGCGCTAGAGCCGGGTCTTTCTTGTGCCTTTTACAGCTTTTTTCTAGCCTAAAGCTAGTTATAAATCCTATACATTTAAATAATTCTGGTTTGGGGGGACATAAGCCCCCTCCTCTAGAACCATGCACTGGAGTTATTGAAAAATATCAAACATATGGTAAGGTTGTTCTTTGGCACTGTTGATCAGCACACACATGTATTAAAATGTAAAAAACGACAGGAGAAGGTGCATACTGGAATTTATTATGGATGTTAGAAGCTGGTGGGTTTTTCCAAGCATGCATTTGCACACTGCAGTCAGTGCACAATCAAGGCGCTATTTACATGTAACATTAGCTAGTAATTTGTTTTCTCAGCAGATTGAGTTGTGTCCTGTCCAACAGTGAAATGTGGCTAGTAATTACCGAGCGAGTATTTGGCCTATTTTGATATATTTATTTATGTTTTAATTATGGACAACCCGTGTTGAGCTAAACTGAGTGAACTCAACTGTGAATGGCCCTGGCAAACCAAAAATAAAAGCATGACGGGAAGACAGTTTGGATTTGGCTTCACTCCAATCGCATCGAGAGAGCATATGTTATTGACAGAAACTCATTGTGCTTCTTGTTGTGTTGTCCTACGGTGTCTAGCTGGCTAGCTAAAATGGGCCCTTTCCTAAATTAGCCATGGATCCGATGGACTTCTGGTTTTACTTAATTCTCAGTACTGGCCAATGATTATAAAGGTGATTCTGATCCAACCATAAATTAATACATTGTGCCCCTGGACTGAGAGGATGGAAGTTGAATATGTAGCTAAATATAGAAGGCAAATGTTAACTAACTAACATTGCCCATGAAAGGAAGTTAGGCTAACGAGCAAGCATTTTAGCCAGGTAGCCTAGGACAACAAAAATGAAAGCGTGTACTGTATGACAGAGTGATAGACTGTTGCGTCAACATGAGAGGAGGATGGCGTTGGCGTTTCTCTACAAGTAGGGTGAGTCAACATGTTTTTTACTTGCACTCACACATGTTTTTGTTATCTTTTTTTGTCACTGTAATAGACTAAGCATAGGTGAGTTGATGTTGACATTTTGAAGTTGAAATGGTGTTGGAATAGTGGAGGCAGCTCCTGTTTTCTTTGCGACTTGCATTGTTCTAAATCAATAGTTGTTTAGAGGTCCAAAAATGTCAGAAACTTTAACTTGCTTGACAATGCTGTAGGTCATTTAACTGTTTTGTTACATGCAATATGCTTTGTGGACTTCACCAGCCAGAGGTTGCTCTGTTTTTGTGATGAAACAAAGGTGTGGTTGAATTTATTCTGCCACTGTGTCTTCTTATTGTCTCAGCCTCAGGCCTATACATCACAGTCGCCAGGCATGAACAGTTTATAGAGCAAACAACGTTTTTCTCACAACACATAGATTGTAATATGGCTTTTTTTCTGGCTTGGCTTCCCCAAGGAGAGAGAGACGATTAATCAGGGCAGGCAGGTCTATATCTTGGTAATCTGTATCTCGCAATGTCTTGTCTAGCAATACCTCGTAAATTCACCAAAGTATGTTAAAATATAGATTGGGCTATGAATGAGTATGTTTAAGCTAATCTTCATAGTGGCAATGAATAGAAGTTGAATGAGACCAAATGTGGAATATAAGGTATTGTGCTTATAGCTTATTTAAATGATGTTGATGTCCTAGGTCAGGGCTCTCCGACCCTACTCCTGGAGAGCTACCTTCCTGTATGTTTTTGCTCCGATCCCAGTTGTAACTAACTTGATTCAGCATGTCAACCATCTAATTATTGAATCAGATGCGCTAGATTAGGGTTGGAGTGAAAACCTACATGATGGTAGCTTTCCGCAAACAGGTTTGGAAAGCCTTGTTCTTGGCAATAGATCTCAAAACAGGGCATCCCCACTAAACTGCACTTTCTTATCCATGAACGCATCTCAAGTGCAAATAAGAATTACAAGGGGCAGTTTGGAAAAAGCTATCCTGTGTGAATTGTCATCTGGAGTAACAAAAATGCATAGGATAATAATTCCAAGACCATTGTCTCTAGTAATAGCCTACCTGTCCGAATAGGGCTATAATATAACATGGCAAAGAACAGGCTTATCAGCGTAGAGTGCGCAGCATCATCCCATGTCGAAACAAATCAAATGTATTTATATAGCCCTTCGTACATCAGCTGATTTCTCAAAGTGCTGTACAGAAACCCAGCCTAAAACCCCAAACAGCAAGCAGTGCAGGTGTAGAAGCACGGTGGCTAGGAAAAACTCTCTAGAAAGGCCAAAACCTAGGAATAAACCTAGCGAGGAACCAGGCTGAGGGGTGGCCAGTCCTCTTATGGCTGTGGCGGGTGGAGATTATAACAGAACACGGCCAAGATGTTCAAATGTTCATAAATGACCAATATGGTCAAATAATAATAATCACAGTAGTTGTCGAGGGTGCAGCAAGTCAGCACCTCAGGAGTAAATGTCAGTTGATCATTAAGAGTATCTCTACCACTCCTGCTGTCTCTAGAGAGTTGGTCCCAGCAGGTCTGGGACAGGTAGCACGTCCGGTGAACCGTCAAGACAGCAGAAATATTATAGTTCCTACACACCACCATATTAAAAGGCTAAGTTGATGAGCAAATGGGCGGTATCATGATCATGCCAGTCTTCTAGAAGGCACATTTTTTTTATTTTTCTCTTTCACCTTTATTTAACCAGGTAGGCCAGTTGAGAACAAGTTCTCATTTACAACTGTGACCTAGCCAAGATATAGCAAAGCAGTGCGACACAAACAACAACACAGAGTTACACATGGAATAAAGAAATGTACAGTCAATACAATAGAAAGAGTCTATATACAGTGTGTGCAAATGGCGTAAGGAGGTAGGCAATAAATAGGCCATGGTAGCGAAGTAATTACAATTTAGCAAATTAACACAGGATTGATAGATGTACAGATGATGATGTGCAAGTAGACATACAGGTGTGCAAAAGAGCAACAGAGTAAATAAAAACAATATGGGGATGAGGTAGGTAGTTGGATGAGCTATTTACAGATGGGCTGTGTACAGCTGCAGTGATCGGTAAGCTGCTCAGATATCTGATGTTTAAAGTTAGGGAAGGACATATAAGTCTCCAACTTCAGCAATTTTTGCAATTCATTCCACTCATTGGCAGCAGAGAACTGGAAGGAAAGGCGGCCAAAGCAGGTGTTGGCTTTGGGGATGACCAGTGAGATATACCCTCTGGAGCGCGTGCTGCGGGTGGGTGTTGTTATCGTGACCAGTGAGCTGAGATAAGGTGGAGCTTTACCTAATAAAGACTTATATATGACCTGGAGCCAGTGGGTCTGGCAACGAATACGTAGCGAGGGCCAGCCGATGAGAGCATACAGGTCGCAGTGGTGGGTGGTATATGGGGCTTTGGTGACAAAAGCGATTGCACTGTGATAGACTGTATCCAGTTTGCTGTGTAGAGTGTTGGAGGCTATTTTGTAAATGACATTGCCGAAGTCGGGGATCGGTAGGATAGTCAGTTTTACGAGGGTATGTTTGGCAGCGTGAGTGAAGGAGGCTTTGTTGCGAAATAGGAAGCCTATTATAGATTTAATTTTGGATTGGAGTTGTTTAACATGAGTCTGGAAGGAGAGTTTACCGTCTTGCCAGACACCTAGGTATTTGTAGTTATCCACATATTCTAAGTCAGAACCGTCCAGAGTAGTGATGCTAGTGCGGGCGGGTGCGGGCAGCAATTGGTTGAAAAGCATGCATTTAGTTTTACTAATGTTTAAGAACAGTTGGAGGCCATGGAAGGAGTGTTGTATGGCATTGAAGTTCGTTTGGAGGTTTGTTAACAGTGTCCAAAGAAGGGCCAGATGTATACAGAATTGTGTCTTCTGTGAAGAGGTGGATCAAGGAATCACCCGCAGCAAGAGCGTCATCGTTGATATATACAGAGAAAAGAGTCAGCCCAAGAATTGAACCCTGTGGTACCCCCATAGAGACTGCCAGAGGTCCGGACAACAGGCTCTCTGATTTGACACACTGAACTCTATCTGAGAAGTAGTTGGTGAACCAGGCGAGGCAGTCATTTGAGGTACCAAGGCTGTTGAGTCTGCCGATAAGAATTCGGTGATTGACAGAGTCGAAAGCCTTGGCCAGGTCGATGAAGATGGCTGCACAGTACTGTCTTTTGTTGATGGCGGTTATGATATTGTTTAGTACCTTGAGATTGGCTGAGGTGCACCCGTGACCAGCTCGGAAACCGGATAGCACAGCGGAGAAGGTACGGTGGGATTCGAAATGGTCAGTGATCTGTTTGTTAACTTGGCTTTCGAAGACTTTAGAAAGGCAGGGCAGGATGGATATAGGTCTGTAACAGTTTGGGTCTAGATTGTCACCTCCTTTGAAGAGGGGGATGACCACGGCAACTTTACAATCTTTAGGAATCTCGGACGATAAGAAAGAGAGGTTGAACAGACTGGTAATAGGGGTTGAAACAAGGGCGGCGGATCATTTTATGAAGAGAGGGTCCAGATTGTCTCGCCCAGCTGATTTGTACATGTCCAGGTTTTGCAGCTCTTTCGAAACATCAGCTATATGGATTTGGGTGAAGGAGAAGCTGGGGAGGCTTGGGCAAGTAGCTGCGGGGGGTGCGGAGCTGTTGGCCGGGGTTGGGGTTGCCAAGAGGAAAGCATGGCCAGCCATAGAGAAATGCTTATTGAAATTTTCGATTATCATGGATTTATCGGTGGTGACAGTGTTTCCTATTCTCAGTGCTGTGGGCAGCTGGGAGGAGGTGCTCTTATTCTCCATGGACTTTACAGTGTCCCAAAACGTTTTGGAGTTAGAGCTACAGGATGCAAATTTATGTTTGAAAAAGCTAGCCTTTGCTTTCCTGACTGACTGCTTGTATTTTTTCCTGACTTCCCTGAAAAGTTGCATATCGCGGGGACTATTCAATGCTAGTGCAGTCCGCCACAGGATGTTTTTGTGCTGGTCGAGGGCAGTCAGATCTGGAGTGAACCAAGGGCTATATCTGTTCTTAGTTCTACATTTCTTGAAAGGGGCATGCTTATTTAAGATGGTGAGGAAATTACTTTAAAGAACGACCAGGCATCCTCTACTGATGGGATGAGTTCAATATCCTTCCAGGGTACCCGGGCCAGGTCGACTAGAAAGGCATGCTCGCAGAAGTGTTTTAGGGAGCGTTTGACAGTGATGAGGGGTAGTCGTTTGACTGCGGACCCAGAGCGGATGCAGGCAATGGGGCAGTGATCGCTGAGATCCTGATTGAAAAAAGCAGAGATATATTTGGAGGGCAAGCTGGTGAGGATAATATCTATGAGGGTGACCATGTTTACGGATTTAAGGTTGTACCTGGTGGGTTCATTTATAATTTGTGTGAGATCGAGGGCATCTAGCTTAGATTGTAGGACTGCCGAGGTTTTAAGCATATCCCAGCTTAGGTCACCTAACAGAACGAACTCTGAAGATAGATGGGGGTCAATCAATTCACATATGGTGTCCAGGGCACAGCTGGGAGCTGAGGGGGTCTATAACAGGCGGCAACAGTGAGAAACTTATTTCTGGAGAGATTCATTTTTTAAATTAGAATCTCGAACTGTTTGGGCATAGACCTGGAAAGTATGACATAACTTTGCAGGCTATCTCTGCAGTGGATTGTAACTCCTCCCCCTTCAGCAGTTCTATCTTGACAGAAAATGTTGTAGTTGGGGATGGAAATCTCAGAATTTTTGGTGGCCTTCCTAAGCCAGGATTCAGATATGGCAAGGACATCAGGGTTGGCGGAATGTGCTAAAGCAGTGAGTAAAACAAACTTAGGAAGGAGGCTTCTGATGTAAACATGCATGAAACCAAGGCTTTTACAGTTACAGACGTCAACAAATGAGAGCGCCTGGGGACACACAGGGCCTGGGTTAACCTCTACATCACCCGAGGAACAGAGGGGGAGTACGATGAGGGTACGGCTAAAGCCAACCAAAACTGGTCATCTAGTGCGTTGGGGACAGAGAATAAAAGGAGTAGATGGTAGGATTCAGGGCATAATGTACAGACAGAGGTATGGTAGGGTGTGGGTACAGTGGAGGAAACCTTGGCATTGAGTGACAGTAAGAGCGGTTGCATCTCTGGATGCACTAGTTATGCTGGGTGTGGAGACCGCACGTGTGCGAGGTGGGACAAAAGAGGTATCAGAGGCATGTTGAGTGGGACTCAGGGCTCTGCATTAAATTAAAACAATGATAACTATCTTAAACAACAGTATACAAGGCATATTGACATTAGAGAGAGATAAAAGCAAGGAGCAGCTAGCTAGCAGCGATGATCCGATGCAAAGGTCCAGAGCTTACGGCAAGATTCTGGTGGTGTAGTGGATTCTAGTCTTCTTTGTGAAGAGTCTGGGAAGCATCAGCTGTGTAGCCGAGTGAACATAGGGTCCACTGAGCAGGCCGGGAGATGGTCTGGCTCCAAGGCTAGCTTCGGGGCTGGGCCACTCGGTAGCAGCTAGCTAGCTGCGATGATCAGGAGTAATGGTCCAGGGCTTACGTCAGGAATCCGGTGTTGTAGTGGAGAAAAACAGTCCGGTATTATAGTATTATCAATGCTAAAAGCGGCTGAGGTCTGTGCTAAGGGTAAAAACCACTAGCAGTGGCTAACAATGACTAAGTAACTAGTAGCTAATTAGCTGGTTAGCCTCTTATGGCTAGCTTCTGATGGAGGTTCTGGCTATAGGGTCTAAAAATAGCAGATCCTTATCACATTGGGTGAGGCGGGTTGCCGGAAGCTATATTTAATTTAAAATGGAAAAAGAGATTGAAAATATATTGACATACTGTATATATACAAAAAATGACGGAACAAAACAGAATTTACACGTGAGAACGACAAACAACGTCTTCACTGCCACGCCATCTTGGTGTATTGCAGTCCTAGTCTTCCGAATCCGTTTCAGCGTATTTTGGGAGTCGAGCAAGAGTCGACTCCTTCAACTCCAGCCACAGGAGTCGGAGTCGAGCAAGAGTTGATTATTTTCGATTCCAACCACAGGAGACGGAGTCGGTGCACAACTAGCCTAGGTTTGGTCTCATATACAGTTAAAGTCGGAAGTGTACATACACCTTAGCCAAATACATTTAATCCTAGTAAAAATTCCCTGTCTTAGGTCTGTCAGGATCACTACTTTATTTTAAGAATGTGAATTGTCAGAATAATAGTAGAGAGAAAGATTTCTTTCAGCTTTGATTTCTTTCATCACATTCCCAGTGGTTCAGAAGTTTACATACACCCAATTAGTGTTTGGTAGCATTGCCTTTAAATTGTTTAACTTGGGTCAAACGTTTCGGGTAGCCTTCCACAAGCTTCCCACAATAAGTTGGGTGAATTTTGGCCCATTCCTCTTGACAGAACTGGTGTAACTGAGTCAGGTTTGTAGGCCTCCTTGCTCGCACACGCTTTTTCAGTTCTGTCCACACATTTTCTATGTGGTTGAAAAACAAGTTTTAATGACACCAACCTAAGTGTATGTAAACTTCCGACTTCAACTGTACTTCTCATAACTTGGGTAGCCTGGTGAAGCAGCAGTTGTGTTGTTGCCAAGCAACTACATTTCTTGAACTGATGTTAGAACTCTGAGCTACAGCTTAAAAAGATATTAGCGTTGTCAGAAATGCTACAAAAAGGTAGCACACTATTGGTTCTTTTTGACATGTGAGAGCGATTAAATTATAAATGTTTTCAAAACTGTTGTCCCTACAAACGTATTCAGTCAGAACGGTGGCAAGTCTAATGGTCACTCTACGGACACTTTATGGGGCAGTTGAGTTGTGCTGCCATCAGGGAAACTGCCAGGTGATTATGGAAGATGGGAATGGAACATGTAGCTACAATGAACATGGATGTTTGTTTTGTCTGACTGGTTTTTGGTGACAGTCCTTCACTTCTTGGTTATTTGGAGCCACAAAGGTGCAGACTAAAGGAATTATACTGTAAGTTGCAACAATTCAAGCGTCTGAACATGTCCCCCATCCCATTTGAGAATTTCGCCTATGATTTTGGCTGGCAGTTTTCTGGTGACTGTAGTTCCCTACTGTAATGAATGAATGAGTTCGATTTTATTTGTTAGTCTTACTGGGGTCTGACACATAATGAAAAAAACATTACAGACAAAATACTTTACGATTTACATACATTTAAAACATGAACATGTAGTGTGTTAGTGTGTGTGTGTATATGTGTGTTTGCATCTAGCAGTTACACATTAGTGATGCGAAGGTCAGCTGTTTCTTCACCCTCACCCGCCTGCAATAGCCAATAACCCATCTGCAACCGCCCAACTATATGTGATAAGGTGAAAATCTGAGGCCCGCACCCAACCCTAACCTGCAAATATAGAGCATTTGCTATGAGCTACAGTCTAATACTGCAGATCAATTTTTTTGACAGGTGGTGCAGGATTTATTTTTTCCTGATATAGATATGTTTCTGGTTATAATTACCAACATTTTGGTGGGCTGTTTGTTAGTCAACTTGGCTATACATGTAGCCATTAGACTGTATGTTGCCCTAGAAAACTAAATAAACCGTTGCTCAACAGAATAATGTAATAGAGCGATAGAATGAATGCTTCAATCTAGTTGACATCGGTAAAGTTCTCTGTCATCTTTCGCGGATCAAAGACGTTTAATGAATGAGGAGAAATTACAATAACGCAAAAAAAAAATTCTGTGCAAATGTGTACAAATTAAATTTGACAGGTTGTAAGCTGTGGAAACATCCATCATGTTTCTGATAAAATTTGATTTTGGCTTCGATGCACATATTATGTAGTTGAAATAATATGATGAAGACAGCACCTCTTCAGATTGCATCTGAGCATTGCATTCTCTCAAGATGCAGAAAGAAAGAAGTCAACATAGCCGGCACTGCTATCATCCATCCTCTTTAACCACTTCACCAAATCTTTTCCAAACATTACTTTTCTGTCTCTTCCTCCTCTTTATTTTCAACTCTCTTTTCACAGCTTTTGTCTTATTGAATTAAACTTCGACAATGTCATTTTTGCCTCTGTGGATTGAGGTTAACTTTTTCTTCCCGATCCCAAAAGCATTATTTGGTTTTCTGCCTGTTCCCAAAGGCATTATTTGGTTTTCTGCCTGTTCCCAAAAGCATTATTTGGTGATTGGATGTGTAGGCGCGCATACACTTAAGCCCTAAAGTTTAGGCTTATGCACAATACCAGATCACGTAAATAATGAAAGAAAAACTTCAAAGTAGCCTATATAAATTCCACAAGAACTATTCATTTATGGATTTTTTTGAGGTATTGATTCTCTTTATTCAACCCGCCAGCCACCCATCCACCCTTCAGCCTCACAATATTTAATTACTCTAAACCCGTCTGCCCCGCAGATATAACCACGGGGACTGCAGGTTATGAGTCAACCCGTGCATCACTATTACATATACATGTCAGTTCATACCAGAGGAGGCTGCTGATTGGAGAACGGCTCATAATAATGGATGAAATGGAGTCAATGGAATGGTGTCAATCATGTGGTTTCCAGTTGGTTGATACCATTTCATTGACTTCATTCCAGCCATTACTATGAGCTGTCCTCCCCTCAGCATGCAGCCTCCACTGGTAGACACACAAAAAGTAGGTCACAATGTCAATAGCACTCCACACTACCCTCATGCCCCCTCCACATCGACGGGCCTGTAGGGGAGTAGGTAGAGAGTTTCAAGTTCCTCTGTGTCCAAATCCCTAAGAACTTAAAAATGGTACACACACACACACACACACACACACACACACACACACACACACACACACACACACACACACACACACACACACACACACACACACACACACACACACACACACACACACACACACACACACACACACACACACACACACACACGTGAAGAAGGCGCGAAAGAAGATGGCGCCTCTTACCCCTCAGGACGTTGAAAATGTTTGGCATGTGCCATCAAATCCGCAAAAAGTTCTACAGCTGTACCATTGAGAGCATCTTGACTGGTGCATCACTGCTTGGTATGGCAACAGCACCACCCTCGATCGCATGTGTGGACAGCCCAGTACATCACTGGGGCCCGAGTTCCCTGCCATCCAGGACCTCTATATCACCACCCAAGCCATAGACTGTTCTCTCTGCTTCCGCATGGAAATTGGTCCCGGTGCATCAAGTCTGACACCAACAGGCTCCTGAACAGCTTCTATCCCCATGCCATAAGACTGCGAAATAGCTAACTAAATAGCTAACAAAGTGGATACACAGACTATCTGAGTTGACCTTTGTATTTTATTCAAATGTTTGCACTGTCTCTATGCACACTCACAAGGCCCTACACACACACACACTCCATCATTTGCTCACACACACATATTATGCATATACATTTATACTGACTCTACACACACTTACACCCAGTCACATACAATCATCATATAGGCTTTTGCTGCTCTGTTTATTATATAACTTGATGCCTAGTCACCTTACCCCAATACATATTGTCACTCTCTCTGTCACTCCAGTATCCCTGCACATTATAATTATGGTACTAGAACTGACTCTGTATATCCTATCCTTACTTACTTTATCGTGTTCTTCTTATTTCTTATTTTTATATCTTGTGTGTTTTTGTTCTACCTTGTTATTTTTAGTATTACATTGTTATTGACTACTGCATTGTTGTGGTTAAGCTACAGTAGCAAAAAAGGCATTTCACTGTTGTACTTGTATACGTGACATTAAATGTTGAAACATTGGGGAGAGGCATTGTGGTCAGCTAATTTCAGATTAAAATCCCTACAGATTTCAATTTAATTTCAATGGCATGCATTAGCATGGTTAGGAGAGCACTTCTATCATATAAAATGCAAGTGGGCTTGACAATTGTGTACACATTTAGAAAATGTGTTGGCTCTAGGTTGTGAGAATTTTAGGCCGCACACTGAGTTGCCACAAGTCAGGATGTTGCATTTACAGGTAACTGCCAAAATAATGGAAACACTTGACTAAATGAGGGATAGATACAATTATATGAAAGTAGGTGCTTCCACACATGGTTCCTGAGTTAATTAAGAAATTAACATCCCATCATGCTTAGGGTCATGAATAACAATGCTGGGCAGGCCAATATTTTGGCTAACATGGCTACGCCCCCATAGGTTGACAATGCCCTTATCCACAGGGCACGAGTAGTCACTGAATGGTTTGATGAGCATGAAAATAATGAAAACCATATGCCATGGTCATCTCAGTCACCAGATCTCAACCCAATTGAACACTTATGGGTGATTCTGGAGTGGTGCCTGAGACAGCGTTTTCCACCACCATCAACATGACACCAAATTATGGAATTATTGTGGAAGAAAGGAGTTGCATCCCTCCAATGGAGTTTCAGAAACTTGTAGAATCTATGCCAAGGTGAATTGAAGCTGTTCTGGCCCGTAGATGCCCAACACCCTATTAAGACACTCTGTTGGTGTTTCCTTTATTTGGGCAGTTATCTGTATTTGTGGTACAGCTAGTGAAAAAGGAAGTCAGCTTTCTGATCTTCGCTTTGAAAAATGATAGTGTTTCAATGCCCATTTAGAAAATACCTTAAACGACAATATTGCCCCCCCACCCGGGCTCAGATCCAAACCCTTAACCTTGCTAACAACGCTCCTTCCCCTCCGCAACGGCAACCAATCAAGCCAGAGGCAATGGGTAGAAAAGAGCAGACGTTCTGTGCTCTCCAACCAGGACCAAGTTAACTACACTGGCTTACAACAGTTGCTCTATTATCCATTTCTACATTTTGACTGAGAAGAAGATGAGGGTCATCAATATCGGTCTTCTGCTGGTTTGTGCAGGTAAATATATGGGTCTTCTTTTGTGAAATATGGGTGAAAAGTCAGGAAAATTACATATCAAAATCCAGCTTTAGGGTAAATCCATTTTAATTCAATACATGCTTGCCCATGGAAGAAGTGTTTAGAAAGTAACATTTTGGCCCCGAGTGCCAAAATATTCAGGAAACAAAAGGTGCTCAAAGTTGACCTATTTTGCATACCCCACCATACCATGAGACATCCATGTCTTCATCACTGGAAAAGATAAACAGTTGAGTTTGATGTAATTCAAAAGCTTACAAAGTGTTGTCAAACTACAGTATTTTATTATGTCTTGAATATTTGTTTTTATATAAAGAATTGTCATTTTGAAAACCGTTAACGTCAATTATCTAAAAACGCTTAAACTCCGATTTATTTTCATGTTCAAATATGTTGTAGCTTAGACTCTTTCTATTATCTGAGCTATTTGTGTTGTGACCACCATCGGTTGAGACACAACATGCTTCTGAATATACTATAGGTGTCCTTTCAATCCTAGAAAGTCATTCATAGAATGGATCTATCCCTTCAGACCACTGCAATTTAGATGGTAAACCATTGACATTTTAATTGAATTTTAAAAATGTTACTTCTAATTCCTACCACAAAGATGACCGCCGGTCCACCCCCCGCCTAATATCAATTTATATGGTCATGTCTATTCTGGTATCTTTTATGATTTCAATAGGTTTCCTATGGAGGATTGACAGTATAATTTGTAACAACAGATATTCCCATTCAAGTTAACATTCTCTGGTGTGGACCTCCAACCATCTTTGTGGTACCATTTGAACATTTCAATTTGATTCATATTTTAGTGCATTTATCAGCCAAAACATAATATCCACTGTATCCACAAGAGCATGATGTATCTCAACCGATGGCGGGCACAACACAACTACTTTAGATGATGTAAAATAGGGTCTGTGAACATGAAAAAAATAGAAGTTTACGCGTTTTAGATCATTCATATTAAAATATATATATATATATATATATATATATATTTATCCCCAGAAATGATAAAATATTTGACTGCCCTGTTTGTAAGCTTTTAAATTATATTAATCTCAACCATTGAATATTTCCCAGTGATGAAGACATGGATGTCTCATGGTACGGAGGGGGATGCAAAATGGGAGAACTTTGAGCACCTTTATCTCTTTAATGTTTGGGCATTCAGGTCTAAAAGGTCACTTCCTGAGCAATTCTACAATGGACAAATATGGAATTGTTCAAATCAAAAAGTGGTGCTGTCAAAAAGTGATTGAATCCCAATGGAGTGACCATTTAGCTGTTGTAATTCACTGCTTTGCAAAAATATATTAAAATGACAATGCTAATAGTCTTTTTGTGTGCGTGTGTGTGTGGGGGGGGGTAGCCTTTGCTCAGTCCTTCAAGTCTCAAGGTGGGGTGAGTCTGAGAGAGGAGGAGGACATGTGGGGGAACTACCTAATGGACAGAGATGACAACCATGCCGAGGTACTGTGGGGGACTTTTCATTGTATTGTATTAGTGAGTACCCCCAACAGCAAACATTTTATTTGTAGCCCCAGACAAAAACACCTGATTCAACTCATTGAGGGCTTGAAGACTAGTTAAGTTGAATCAGGTATGCTTGTCCAGGTCTACAAAATAATTTGTACTATTGGGGATACTCAAGGACTGTAGTTGTGAAACACTGCCCTACACAATACCCAGCTAGCACATTTGGTTTGTTGGAAGGTGTGGGAACGTATGTTTTTGGTTTAACATTGGATGTGGGAAAGAAGCCATATTTTTCCTGACCAGTAAAACAGAACATTGTCTGTTCTGTGAATGTTTATTTTTATGTTGCAGGGAGGTTCTAAGAACGTTTTATTCTGGTTCCTTTAATGTTTTTCTGGGAGGTTATATTAATGCTTTGAGAAGGGAAATTCTATGTAATTTTTTAACATTTTTAATAACTTCCTTAACTTTCACTAAATATTTCAATAAGACTTTTAATAACACTGCTAGCTTATTTCTTTGAACTCCAAGCACAGATAGGACACATGGAAATTCCTTATTCATTAATTATGCAAAAACATGTATTTTTTTTATTGTAACATAGCATCTCTTTCTATGGAATTAGTCCATTGAGCCACCAGGATGGATCTAGCATGCCATGTTTTGTTTAAACATTCATTGCTGAAAATGTTATTCTTTTAAAATAGACTCCATTTCAAAGGAAACAAGCACCCAATAAGATCAGGTGTGGCCAATTGGTGGGCACCTGAAAAAAATACAATCCTGTTCGTCACATGCGCTGAATACTTTACAGTGAAATGTTTACCTACAAGCCCATTCCCAACAGTGCAGAGTTCAAAAGTAACAGATATTTGCTGAATACAAAAGGAAATTGTAACTCAACAAAAACAATAACGAGGCTAGTTACAAGGTACTAAGTACCAGAACCAAGTCAATGTGCAGGGGTACGGGGTAGTTGAGGTAATATAGCATGTGCATGTGGGTAGGGGTAAAAGTGACTAGGCAATCAGGATATTTAATGAACAGAGCAGCAGCATTGTATGTGGGAGTGTGTCTGTGTGAGTGTCGTCAATATGCATGTGTTGTGTGTGTGTTTGAGCGTATGAGTGTTTTGGAGTGTCAGTGTAGTATGTGTGAGTGTGTAGATTGAGTCTAGTGAGTGTGCATAGAGCCAGTGCAAGGGAGTCAATTTAGATAAATAACAAAATAACAAAGGGGTTCAATTTAAATTGTGCGGGTAGCCATTTGATTAACTGTTCAGCAGTCTTATTGCCTGAGGGTAGAAGCTGTTTAGGTGCCTTTTGGAAAAAGACTTGGCACTCCGGTACTGCTTGCCGTGGGGTAGCATAATGAATAGTTTATGACTTGGATTGCTGCAGTCTTTCACAATTTTTAGGGCCTTCCTCTGACACCGCCTGGTAAAGAGGTCCTGGATGGCAGGGAGTTTGGCCTCAGTGAACATGCATAACAAGACAGAGGATAGAGAGAGTTTTGTTCATGCTGAGCATGGCATGTATGTTTTTATTAAATAACATTCTTAGAAAGTTCTCTGAATGTTAGTAAAGTTGATTTTTTTAAATGGTTTTCTAAACATTCTCTGAAAGATTTAAGAACATGACTAAATAGACCCATGAAAACAACTTTATGAAATGTTATGCTGAAGAACTGAAATTGCCACAGAAGAACCGTTTCTTAACTTTCTCTGAACTATTTTAGAACATTCATGATGTCAAACCAGTTGGAGAACGTTCCTAGAACATTACCAAAATGTAAATGTAACCATGTTTGAACTTTTAGGAAACCTTATGATAAAGTAACGAAATGCCAAGAAAATTCTTTTTTTGAGAAGTTCCTTAAAAACTTCTTGATGCACCCGTCCCGTTAGCAGGATCATTTTCGTCAACCACCGCTGAATTGCAGAGCGCCAAATTCAAATTAAATTACAAAAAATATTACATTTTCGTGATATCACAAGTGCAATATAGCAAAGCACAGCTTAGCTTGTTGTTAATCCACCTGGCGTGTCAGAGTTCAATAAAGCTTTTCGGCGAAAGCATACCAAGCGTTTATGTAAGGACATCTCTCTCAGTAGACAAAATATTACAAACAGCTAGCAGCCAAGTAGATTGGTCACGAAAGTCAGAAAAGCAATACATTAAATCGCTTACCTTTGATGATCTTCGAATGTTTGCACTCACGAGACTCCCAGTTACACAATAAATGTTCCTTTTGTTCCATAAAGATTATTTTTATATCCAAAATACCTCCGTTTGGTTGGCGCGTTATGTTCAGAAATCCACAGGCTCGAGCGGTCATGACATCGCAGACAAAAAATCAAAATAGTATGCGTAATGTTCGTAGAAACATTTCAAACGTTTTTTATAATAAATCCTCAGGTTGTTTTTACAATATATAATCGATAAAATATCAACCGGGACTGTAGCTTCGTCAATAGGAGAGAGAGAGAAAATGGCTGCTCCAAGCTGTTGCGCATACATAATGCTGCTGGCACCCAGCCATACAATGACGCGATGTGATCTTTCTCGCTCATTTTTCAAAATAAAAGCCTGAAACTATGTCTAAAGGCTGTCCACACCATGGGGAAGCCATAGGAAAGGGAATCTGGTTGATATTCCTTTAAATGGAGCGAAGGCTGGCTATGGAACATAGCATGACTTTCAAAATAGAAGCCACTTCCGGGTTGGATTTTCCTCAGGTTTTCGCCTGCAATATCAGTTCTGTTATACTCACAGACAATATTTTTTGACAGTTTTGGAATCTTCAGAGTGTTTTCTATCCTAATCTGACAATTATATGCATATTCTAGATTCTGGGCCTGAGAATTAGGCAGTTTAATTTGGGTACGTTTTTCATCCAAACATCAAAATACTGCCCCCTACACTCGAGGTTGTTCCAAAGCCAAAACACTGGGCACACACTGATTGAATCAATGTTGTAGCCATGTCATTCCAATGAAATTACGTTGAACCAACGTGGAATAGAAATCAATTTGACGTCTGTGGGAAGCAAATATCCTGCACCTTTCCCAGAAAGTTGTGGGAAGGTTGTTTGCAAAATAACCACAGGCCAATAACACTCTCACCAAGCTCTATGAAATATCTGGTTTTCAGAATGGTATGTGCTAGATGGGTAGCCTAAAGAAATTGCGGTTTGCATGTGGTAACATGAAGATGAAAAAAATCCCAACTCCTTGTAACCCATTGTATTGCCAAACATGTGAAGAGAGAAGAAACAGACTAGGCCTTGCGATGCTTGTTTTAATTAATCCCAAAGAAAGAAAGAAACGTACATCAAGGTTTATGTCATTATTTGGTGATACCATTTTGCCATGTCATATTTAAGTAAATACCTGGTCATTTTTGTTGCCTAAAATGTCTCCCTCTCCCTCAGATCAAAGCTGTCCTTCCAGGTACCTGCTTTGCGTGTAAGCGCATCATCAACAAGGTCAAGACCAAGCTGAATGGTGATAAGAGCAAGGTAATGATGACAGATTGCTCACCTTCCCTTTTACAATCACAGAATAATCTCACGTTAGGTTTTACACTCTCTAATAAATATCATACAAATATTAACTTTGTAGTTTTAACACACCAATCTCGTCACTGTGCAGTACATTATAGTAATAATAAAGCCTAGTCAGCGTCATATTGAAATGATTGAGAAACCACTTTATACAGCAACAGTTGAAGTCGGTTGACATGCACTTAGGATGGAGTCATTAAAACTTGCTTTTCAACCACTCCACAAATGTTTTGTTAACAAACTATAGTTTTGGCATGTCGGTTAGGAAATCTACTTTGTGCATGACACAAGTCATTTTTCCAACAATTGTTTACAGACAGATTATTTCACTTATAATTCACTGTATAACAATTTCAGTGGGTCAGAAATGTACATACACTAAGTTAACTGTGCCATGTAACAGCTTGGAAAAGTCTGGAAAATGAAGTCATGGCTTTAGAAGCTTCTGATAGGCTAATTGACATCATTTGAGTCAATTGAAGGTGTACCTGTGGATGTATTTCAAGGCCTACTTTCAAACTCAGAGCGTTCATCTGTACAAACAATAGTATGCAAGTATGAACACCATGGGACCATGCAGCCATCGTACCGCTCAGGAAGGAGATGCATTCTGTCTCCTAGAGATAAACGTACTTTGGTGCAAAAAGTGCAAATCAATCCCAGAACAACAGCAAAGGACCTTGTGAAGATGCTAGAGGAAACGGGTACAAAAGTATTTATAGCCACAGTACAACAAGTCCTATATTGACATAACCTGAAATGCCGCTCAGCAAGGAAGAAGCCACTGCTCCAAAACCGCCATAAAAAAGCCAGACTACGGTTTGCAACTGCACATGGGGACAACGATTGTACTTTTTGGAGAAATGTCCTCTCTAATGAAACAAAAATATAACTGTTTGGCCATAATGACCATTGTTATGTTTGGAGGAAAAAGGGGGAGACTTGCATGCCAAAGAACACCATCCCAACCGTGAAGCACGGGGGTGGCAGCAACATGTTGTGGGGTGCTTTGCTGCAGGAGGGACTGGTGCACTTCACAAAATAGATGACATAATGAGGATGGAAAATTATGTGGATATATTGAAGCAACATCTCAAGACCTCAGTCAGGAAGTTAAAGCTTGGTCACAAATTGGTCTTCCAAATGAACAATGACCCCAAGCATAAGTCCTGAGTTGTGGCAAAATGGCTTAAGGACAACAAAGTCAAGGTATTGGAGTGGCCATCACAAAGCCCTGACCTCAATCCTACAGAAAATGTGTGGGCAGAACTGAAAAAGCATGTGTGGGCAGAACTGAAAAAGCGTGTGCGAGCAAGGAGGCCTACAAACCTGACTCAGTTACACCAGCTGTGTCAGGAGGAATGGGCCAAAATTCACCCAACTTATTGTGGGTAGCTTGTGGAAGGCTACCCGAAATGTTTGACCTAAGTTAAACAATATATAGGCAATTCTACCAAATACTAATTGAGTGTATGTAAACTTCTGACCCACTGGGAATGTGATGAAAGAAATAAAAGCTGAAATAAATAATTCTCTCTACTATTATTCTGACATTTCACATTCTTAAAATAAAGTGTTGATCCTAACTGACCTAAAACAGGGAATTAACTAGGATTAAATGTCAGGAATTATGAAAAACTGAGTTAAAATGTAGGCTAAGGTGTATGTAATCTTCCGACTTCAACTGTATTTCTCTGCAATTCTCACAATGTTATGTAAGCAAGTTAATTTGTGTCACCAATGACACAAACTAACGCATTCTGTTTGTGATATAGCTCTATATTTTTACTTGCAGGATAACATCACTGCTATACTGGACTCTATTTGTCGCAGCTTGTTGAAGCTGAAAGGTGTCTGCAACAAACTGGTCAATAAATACAAAGAACAACTGATTGATGCACTTGCCAGTGATGTGGATGCAGGGAATACCTGTAAAAAATTGAAGCTATGCAAATGAGATACCATTTACCCATGACTGCCCTGGGCACAGGTCTGAGCATACATGTTCTGTCTGTTTTTTTTCAGATGAACACGCTGTCATAGCTTAGCTTTACATTATTTTCATACACAACTGTCTGGATGGAATGGCAGTCTTTAAAGTCACTTGCATTGCTACTGCAATTTCATTGAATTAAATACTGAAACTTATTCAAAACGGTCTCCTTAGTTTCACAATAAAACCCTTGCTATTTATGTATACTATCTCACTGGAATGCAGTCGAGAAAAAGGGTCTTGGTGACTCCCTTTTGGACACTTTACATTGGAAAAATCAACCTGTGAAATAGGGATCAATTCGTATTGTGGAAGATTCAAGTTATAGCTCGATTGAAATTTAAAGGCAATGTTCCCGCGTCCGTGGAGACTGCATTTATCAATAAACTATGCATATGTCGGCTCAATCAGAAATGACCTTCACATTTTAACATGGATCTTCCTCAATACTTCCGCGATACAGATTGAATCCAGCCCTCAACTGACAAATGGTATGTTCAGTGCTATCAGAATATCACTATAAATGTAACTGCAAGTAACACTGTAGTACATAACATTAGTAGCGGTAATTGCTAACGAGAAAGGGTTGTGGTAACTACTAATGATTTCAAGGGTGTTAGTAGTATATGCATAACATGTATTTTGCAACAACGCTGGCCTAAAACATTCAGTATCTTGTGACTGAGGTCCAGTTCTCCCATAATCAGGATTAGTCTTCTGCTGGTTTGTGCAGGTAAAGATGTGCCCAGTCTTTTTTGAGGTCAAATGTAAGGCATATACTTGGTAACTAAATAGGCCTAATGAAGTGTAACTAAATAGGCCTAATGGAATTAGCTGATGTAACATTAACTATATGTGGAAAAAAATGTCAAACGCTAATTAGATTGTTTGTTTTTTGGCCAGCCTTTGCTCAATCCTTTAATCTTCAAGGTTGGGGGTATCTGAAAGAGTAGGACGACACGTGGGGGGACTACATCATAGACAGAGATGACAACCATACCAAGGGAGAGTTGGAGACAAAAAAGAAAGAGAAACCCTGTGCACAGCAGTGCATTTAGATCCAGGTGCTGGGCGTCGGCAGGAACAACTAGTATTAAAAAACGAGCAAAAACTGCCAACTAGAGATGACAGGCGAGTGAAGCAACCGACGTTGACTTCAGTGCTTACAGTGGGGCAAAAAAGTATTTAGTCAGCCACCAATTGTGCAAGTTCTCCCACTTAAAAAGATGAGAGAGGCCTGTAATTTTCATCATAGGTACACTTCAACTATGACAGACAAAATGAGAAAAAAAATCCAGAAAATCACATTGTAGGATTTTTAATGAATTTATTTGCAAATTATGGTGGAAAATAAGTATTTGGTCACCTACAAACAAGCAAGATTTCTGGCTCTCACAGACCTGTAACTTCTTCTTTAAGAGGCCCCTCTGTCCTCCACTCGTTACCTGTATTAATGGCACCTGTTTGAACTTGTTATCAGTATAAAAGACACCTGTCCACAACCTCAAACAGTCACACTCCAAACTCCACTATGGCCAAGACCAAAGAGCTGTCAAAGGACACCAGAAACAAAATTGTAGACCTGCACCAGGCTGGGAAGACTGAATCTGCAATAGGTAAGCAGCTTGGTTTGAAGAAATCAACTGTGGGAACAATTATTAGGAAATGGAAGACGTACAAGACCACTGATAATCTCCCTCGATCTGGGGCTCCACGCAAGATCTCACCCCGTGGGGTCAAAATGATCACAAGAACGGTGAGCAAAAATCCCAGAACCACACGGGGGGGGGGCCTAGTGAATGACCTGCAGAGAGCTGGGACCAAAGTAACAAAGCCTACCATCAGTAACACACTACGCCGCCAGGGACTCAAATCTTGCAGTGCCAGATGTGCCCCCCTGCTTAAGCCAGTACATGTCCAGGCCCGTCTGAAGTTTGCTAGAGAGCAAGACTTACAGAAGACTTATGACTTGTGAAGACTTACAGAAAATGTTTGACCTCTGTCATTGCCAACAAAGGGTATATAATAAAGTATTGAGAAACTTTTGTTATTGACCAAATACTTATTTTCCACCATAATTTGCAAATAAATTCATAAAAAATCCTACAATGTGATTTTCTGGATTTTTTTTTCTAATTTTGTCTGTCATAGTTGAAGTGTACCTATGATGAAAATTACAGGCCTCTCTCATATTTTTAAGTGGGAGAACTTGCACAATTGGTGGCTGACTAACTACTTTTTTGCCCCACTGTATCTACATAATGCATAATATTAATATAACATAATATAAATGCCTGAGATCCCTCTGCAGCCTGTCATCAAAAGATACACCTTGTGTATTCTACTTGAATAACTCTCAACAATAAGTCACGACTGAGTTCCTAAAAAAAATACAGGTCTACTGGTTAAATAAAATGCTGTAAAGCCAAATGGGAAGGGTTGCAATTTTTGGGAGACTCAAATAAAAAATACAGTGGTTTATATAGTGTAATTTTTATGTATCTGCTTCTGAGAGGATTCTAGCTAGACTAGAGCATAACCACATGCATGTCTTAGTCTGGTTTCCCTCAAACTCATAGGTAAGACACAGCAGCTGTGGGAAGACACTGTGACCACTAATAGGTACTTGCTGCACTTTCTAGAAAGTATTTCAGTATGCATGCTGTGGCAAAGAAGGGGGTCGAGTGATAAGTGGCAGATATGTGAGAGCAGAACTAATAAACGGGCTCTGCCCGATCACTAAAATGGCCACCCCTGTCAGAACTACAGATCACAAAATGGCCGACCGCCAAAACTACAAGTCCCAGAAGCAAGGGGAACCCTCAGAAGGTGGAGCCGACTCACAGATAAAGGGTCAAGAAAAACCAGGAAAAAGAAGAGAGAGTGCTGGAAGGAGCTATGAACAATAGAGAAAGAGACTATAGAGATTGGCTGGATTTACCGTGTATGAGCTGGATTGTTTTGGATTTACCTGTTGGCGTTTGGACCTGGACCTACCGAGAACCCGATTCGTGTACCGAACCCTGCTATCCTTGACCTCGCCTACGGCCTGGGTGGACCAGGACGGAGAAACAAACACACAGGTACTGTCCTGTTCGAAAGAACTCTCCTTCTTGGGTGATTTGGTGACAGTTTACCACTTAGTTTGTGACAAACGCTCCTAACCTTGAAGAGGTTTGCCACAATGCATACTACATCTTTCAAACTGTGAAAACGTTTGTGCATGTTTTCAAAAATGTCCCAACCATAAGAGTGGTTAGCAGCCCTTTACACACATGGGTATGCTTAAATAGTTATCAAGGTGGCAGTAGCACCATCCACAAGTTGAACTAACAGAAACCATTTAGTAATTGCTTTTTAGAAATGGGAAATTACAATAACAGGTGATGAAATGAGTTATCCTAACCATAATTGGCTTGGCCCAATCTCTGAGTGATATAGTGATACACTGAGGTGACAACACTAATGTGTGACTAGGAACTTTCCCACAGTATCTTGACGCTCACCCAACACCCTCCTTTGTAGAAATATTAAACAGTGAGAAGAAGGCCAGTCAGTGGGTTAACTAAAAAGGAATGAAACCACAGTGTGAAGCTGTGTGTCTTTAGAAACTCACACCAAGTTGGGTGTGAAAAATGGTTTCATTTGCAAGACTCATGACGCTCCAGTGTTGGTGTTGGAGATACAGCGGCTGTGGGAAGAGACTAGGGGGAACTTGACAGAATGCAGCAATTTAATAATTTCTCAGCTTGACCATTTCTTCAGTCAGTCAGCAACTGTTGGGGGGTTGCATGGAAAAAAAATGGTACAGTATATTTGAGGTTCTTCAAGGTAGCTAGCTACCCTTTGCCTTGATGACAGCTTTTCACTCTTGACATTCTCTCAACCAGCTTCTTGAGGAAAACTTTTCCAACAGTCTTGAAAGAGTTCCCACACACACCCTGTAATAATTATACCTACATAATGCATTCAAAATATTGGTGCCGAGATCCCTCTGCAGCCTGTGTCACCAAAAGATGCCTCAAATATGAGGACCAAGGAGTGTAAATCATCTCAAGTACACATTGGAATCGAAGCGACACCAGTCTTTAAAGGTGTGAAAACTCAAGGAGTCTTCCTCACAGTGAAGGGGCAGTAGTGAGCAGGCACTTGGCATCCCTGGAGAGGAAGCAGCCCCCGGGCCTCCTCTGGCCCCAGATCTGCTGCAGCGCCTTGCAGTCCAGTTTGTTGAGCACCTGGGAGCACAGCCACAGGTCCTGGACCTGGTCTGACAAGTCGTCCAAACTAGAGCTGTCCCAGGGTCCGGCTACCTGACAACCTGAATAAAGAGAGAGAGGGGTAACAAATTAGGACTAAGAAAGAGACAGACTACTATAGGCCTACTGTACCTTGGAGGTTGAGATAGGTCAAAGGTCGCCGGTTGGAGAGGATGCTGTGGAGTCCCGCTGAGGTCACCGATGGGTTCCATGACAGGTCCACAGACACCATGGAGGGACAGAGAGGCAGACAACAGGACACACAGAACATACAGATCTCAGGACTGGACAGTCAGGTCACATGAACTAGAGGTAATGTACAGGGCAGACACTTTGAAAAAACCCAGGCAGCTCAACTAGCTAAATACAAAGTTAACAGTAAAGAGGCGACTCCGGGACATTGGCCTTCTAGGCAGAGTTGCAAAGAAAAAGCCATATCTCAGACTGGCCAATGAAAATAGAAGATTAAGATGGGCAAAAGAACACAGACACTGGACAGAGGAACTCTGCCTAGAAGGCCAACATCCCGGAGTCGCCTATTCATTGTTGACATTGAGACTGGTGTTTTGCGGGTACTATTTAATGAAGCTGCCAGTTGAGGACTTGTGAGGCGTCTGTTTCTCAAACTAGACACAAATGTACTTGTTCCCTTGCTCAGTTGTGCACTGGGCCTCCCACTCTTCTTTCTATTCTGGTTCGAGCCAGTTTGCACTGTTCTGTGAAGGGAGTAGTACACAGCGTTGTACGAGATCTTCAGTTTCTTGGCAATTTCATGCATGGAATAGTCTTCATTTCTCAGAACAAGAATAGACTGACGAGTTTCAGAACAAAGTTCTTTGTTTCTGGCCATTTTGAGCCTGTAATCGAACCCACAAATGCTGATGTTCCAGGTACTCAACTAGTCTAAAGAAGGCCAGTTTTATTCCTTCTTTAATCAGACAACAGTTTTCAGAATTGCTAACCTAATTGCAAGAGGGTTTTCTAATGATCAATTAGTCTTTTAAAATGATAAACTTGTATTAGCTAACACAACATGCCATTGGAACACAGGAGTGATGGTTGCTGATAATGGGCCTCTGTTCAACTATGTATATATTCAATTTTTTTTTTTAATCAGCCCGTTTCCAGCTACAACAGTCATTTACACTGTATTTCTGATCAATTTGATGTTATTTTAATGGACCAAAAATGTGCTTTTCTTTAAAAAACAAGGACTTTTCTAAGTGACCCCAAACTTTTGAACAGTAGTGTACGTTGAGAGAAACCACACACACCTGGGGAGGGTGGAAATGCTGCTGTCCATTTCCTGCCAGATTCAGGTGGGTCAGGGAGCAGTCATCCTGTGGAACACACAAAGGAACCAACGAGAACCATGTTCTCTGTGACTCCTTTTCCATTTTCAGCAAGGGACCAATCAAATCCCAGATCTCATGGTCTGCCCTTAACCAGGCAGTTAGACATAGTACTATCACCCAATATGTCAGTGTTGAGTTCTCAGTTTAAACATTACTAGTTGACATGAATCTTACTTACAGAGGAGCCATCACTACTATCAGGTATGAAGGTAAAACCCAGATGCAGACAATGCCGAATTAACAATGGTTTAATAATCCAACAGGGGCAGGCAATAGACAGGTCAAAGGCGGGCAGGGGTCAGTAAACCAGAGGAGGGGCAAAGGTACTGGACGGCAGGCTCAGGGTCAGGGTAGGCAGAGGTCAATAATCCAGAGGTGGGGCAAAGGTACTGGACGGCAGGCAGGCAGGCTCAGGGTAGGCAGGGGTCAATAATCCAGAGGTGGGGCAAAGGTACAGGACGGCAGGCAGGGTGGACCGCAAGTGGAGTGGTCAGGCAGGAAGGCTCAGAGTCAGGACAGGCAAGGGTCAAAACCAGGAGGGCGAGAAAAAGAGACTGGGAAAAGCAGGACATGAGACAAAACCATTGGTTGACTTGACAAACAAGACGAACTGGCAACAGACAAACAGAGAACACAGGTATAAAATACACAGGGGATAATGGAGACAATCACAAAGACAGGTGAAACAGATCAGGGTGTGACAACTACATTTGCTCCTCTAAATATCATCTTGCCATAGCTCCCCATTAAGTCAAATATACAATTAAGATACAACCATTGTATCCTAATTACCATATCAACACGTTTCTTAGCTTGAATACCAAAGGCAAAGTTGTGCAGCAGATAAGCGGATGACAAACTTCCTTTTCAAACTGTGAAATGTTTTCTCAACTTGCAAGGCGCCTGCCTGAGACCAGAAACGCAACCAATTGTTTCAACAAATTCTATTAAAAGCTCCTCACAATTTACTGATCCATTTCTTAGATTTGCAGTCTTTATCGTGTACCTTCCTGGACAAATTTCCTCTACTAAGTAAATACTTACTGTAGATCCTGTGATAGATTATGCATTTCTTTAGACAAACAATGCTTAATTAATGTGAAAGTACACTATAGAATAACTTTATTTGAATTTGTGTGTGTATGTGTCTGCATTTGTGTGTGTGTGTGTGTGTGTGTGTGTGTGTGTGTGTGTGTGTGTGTGTTTGAGATGTTTTGAAGGAGGGTGGTCAGCGGTTCCACAGCGGATGGCAGACAGATTGAGTTGAGTAAGACATTGGAGAGGCAGAGTCTTCAGGACCAGCTCAAAGCCCATAGAGCACAGGGCGTTATGGGACAGATTCACTGACTTCAGGTGCCCTGTTCCTGTAGGACAATGACATGATTCTGATTCTTAGGTCACATTTCAAGAACCACCTCATAAACAGATAGCAATGTATCCATGTGGAGTTGAAAACTGGTGTCCCCCAAGGTTCCATTCTGGCTCCTGTGCTTTTCACCATTTATATAAATGATCTAATGCTAATAATATTTGTATATCAGTTTAAAAAGGTTATCAATGAGCCTGTTTACCTGCCAGGGTACTGGCCAGTACAATGCAGTGTTGCTGTTTATCTGCAAAGGCGCTGGCCAGTATGAGGCTGTATGGCTACTGGTAGCAGGCTGTGAGGCTGCAGGCCGGCAGGGAGAGGCTGCCCAGTAGGGGGCAGGCTGACAGCAGGCCAAACAGGGTCCATCACCCAACAGGTTCACACTCGAGTCCAACTCCTCCAGACACTACGAGGGCATGGGCGGGGGAGAGTGGAGAGACAAGATTTTGTATAAAAGACGGCCTCAAATGTCAGAGTTAGACCATTTTACAACTACAAACACCTAGCCTGGCCTGTCCTGCACACTCACCGCTGCATGTCAGGCTACTGCAGAAAGCGGGGCGGTGCTGTTACCATCACTGAACAGAGGGTACTGAATCATGGGCCCCTACAAGCCCATACAGGGACATGGCACAGAGTCGTACCATACAATGTATGTATCATACAATGCCTTCAGAAAGTATTCACACCCTTTGAATTTATCCACATTTTATTGTGTTAAAAAATAGTTTAAAATATTTAAAATGTATTAAATTTGTATTTGATCACTGACCTACACACAATACCCCATAATGTAAAAATGAAAATCTGAAATGTCTTGAGTCAATGAGTATTTAATCCCTTTGCTATGGCCTAAATAAGTTAGTCCAGTAAAAATGTGCTTAACAAGTCACATAATAAGTTGCATGGACTAACTCTGTGTGAAATAATAGTGTTTAAAATGATTTTTGAATGACAACCTCCTCTCTGTACCCCACACAATTATACGTAAGGTCCCTCAGTCAAGCAGTGAATTTCAAACACAAATTCAACCACAAAGAAAAGGGATGTTTTCTAGTGCCTCGCAAAGAAGGGCACCTATTTGTAGATGGGTAAACATTCAAAAAGCAGACATTGAATATCCTTTTGAGCATGGTGAAGTTATTAATTACGCTTTGGATGGTGTATCAATGCAACCAGTCACTACAAAGACATAGGTTGTCCTTCCTAACTCAGTTCCCAGAGAGGAAGGAAACCGCTCAGGGACTTCATCATGAGGCCAATGGTGACTTTAAAACAGTTGCAGAGTTCAATGGCTATGATAGGAAAAAACTGAGGATGGATCAACAACATTGTAGTTACTCCACAAGACTAATTTACAGAGTGAAAAGAAGGAATCATGCATCCTAAATGCACTAAAGTAATATTGTAAAAAATGTGGCAAAGCAATTAAGTTTTTGTCCTGAATACAAATACAACACATTACTGGGCAATCCAAATACAACACATTACTGAGTGCCACTCATCATATTTTCAAGCACAGTGTTGGCTGCATTATTTTTGGGGTATGCTTGTAACAGTTTTCAGGATAAAAACAGAAATGGAATGGAGCTAGGCACAGGAAAAATCCTAGAGGAAAACCTGGTTCAGTCTGCTTTCCACCAGACACTGGGAGATAAATTGACCTTTCAATAACCTAATACAAAAGGTCAAATGGAGTTGCTTAACAAGAGACAGTAAATGTTCTTGAGTGGCTGAGTTAAAGTTTTGACTTAAATCTGCTTGAAAATCTATGGCAATACTTTTTTTAAAGAATAATGGGCAAATATTACACAATCCAGGTGTGCTCTTGGAGACTTACCCAGAAAGACTCACAGACATAATCGCCGCCAAAGGTGATGTATTGACTTAGGGTTGTGAATACTTTTGTAAATGAAATATTTCGGTATTTAATTTTCAATAAATTAGCAAAAATCTCTAAAAACATGTCTTCACTTTGTCATTACGGGGCACTGTGTGTAGACGGATCAGATTTTTTATATCTTTAATCGATTTTGAATTCAGGCTGAAACAAAACAAAATGTGGAATAAGTCAAGGGGTATGAATACTTTCTGAAGGCACTGTATGTCTGTGTTTCTCATAAAGGTTGTATTGGTGGGTGCAGATGCTTCCGAAACAACATTCAGGGATGCAAAAACACAAAGGCCTGACTTTCATAACTTTGCTTTCAAGAGAGTATTTCACCAACAAATAATACCAACTACTGGAAAAATGACAAGTTTATACAAACTCACTAAGTAAATACACATTACCTATATTAAGTAACCTGGAAACAGTTTGAGGATTCCCTTCCAAGGCATTCGCTGCCTCCTTAAGCCAGAAATAGTTCCTAAAAATAATTTTGATCCAAAACTCTGTGATCAATGTGTTGTTTAGACATCTCTGTGGCAGGAAATATAGCAGGGTGGGAGCAGCTGTGGTCAGTAGATATGTGTGTGTCCACATACTCACCCACTGCCAGGCTGTGACAGACCTTCTTGTATTGCTCAGGAACAGGGGCGAGGTCCCAAGAACACACCTCAGCCAGGACCTGCAGTGAACATCATCACCACCGTCAAAATTACCATCACCAGTTTCACTTAAGGTAGAAGTTGCCCCTAGTGGGCCTCCTGAGTGGCACAGTGGTCTAAGGCATCGCAGTGATAGCTGTGCCACTCGAGATTCTGGGTTTGTGTAAAGGCTCTGTTACAGCCGGCCGTGACCAGGAGACCCATGGGGTGGCGCACAATTGGCCCAGCGTCGTCCGGGTAAAGGGGAGGGTTTGTCCTTGTTCCATCGAGCACTAGCGACTCCTGTTGGCGGACCGTGCACAGTGCAAGCTGCCACGGTCGCCAGGTGTAATGGTGTTTCACAGCGCCCAATTTCTGCAGTGAAATGCGAGGCAGGAGGCCATAGGCCTGGTAGTAACGCTGGGCCGCCTGCTCACACACAAACACACACACCCTTATTATAGAAGCCAGAGTTGAATCTCAAACAAGGCCAAAAGGGCCCTCATGTGGCTGACATTTCACTTTAAACATTCACTCTCTTTCACACATACATGCAAGAAGACACAAATACACTAACCTACAGTGGGGAGAACAAGTGCTAATAAAATGCTAATTAATTACTTAAAAATCATACAATGTGATTTTCTGGATGTTTGTTTTAGATTCTGTCTCTCACAGTTGAAGTGTACCTATTCTAAAAATGACAGACCTCTACATGCTTTGTAAGTAGGAAAACCTGCAAAATCGGCAGTGTATCAAATACTTGTTCTCCCCACTGTATGTGGTACTGGGATCAGACACACGTTATCCTGAACCCTGACCCGCATTCTGATTGCAGGCATTGACATAGGCATTGGGGCAGCCACTATCTGGTGTGGGACCTCAAGTTGAGAGGCAGAGGAATGTATTTTAGAAACCATAGAAACAGAGCTACTAGAACAGAAACCCCCATTCAAGTCAATGACCTGTGATGGGGGAACCAGTCTAGTAATTATATTTCTATGTTCGAAACCATTAACTCCCCAGTCGTTCACATACACTACATATCCAGTGATGCAAAATACAAAATGGCTCATGGCACCTAAAGTACAAATCCTGCCCACCTGGCACTCCAGGCTGACTAAAGCAAATGCTCAACGTATTTTAAAGATTTGAAAAGGTATTTGAACCCAGGTCGGCTCTCAGGCGATCTATCTGACCTGCTGAATGCTGTGGTGGGTCTGGGGTGGTGTGGAAGGTCGGGGGTCATCGCGTCGGCTACTGTGGGGCTCTATGACCTGCTGCTCTCTCTGTAAAGCTGGGTGATATGGACAAAATTATAATATCATGGTACTTTATTCAATTTTGACAGTTAGATTTTTTTTTTTAAATAATAAAAGTTCTAAATATGCATTATGGGTATTGCATTACCATAGGATGGTAACAAATATATTCTAAGTGGTTTTAATATGCTTTCTCCATTCTGGTTGCTTTATACTGTTAAACCAAACTTCAACCAAAAATAATAGGAAGACAGAACTTTGTATTGATCAGTCTCCATCAGTTAGTACATTAGTCAAATGCCATTCAAGACACAGGGACATTACATGGCAAACAAAACAGAAACTTAGAACCCCTAAAAGTCCAAGCTAACATATGGAATTGTTTTAAGATGGTCATACCATGGATCATTTGTCTATTTGATTTAGAATTTTAATTTGTAAACACTTTTTTGTTTACTACATGTGTTATTTCATAGTTTTGATATCGTCACTATTATTTACCATGACTGGTACTGTATGTTATATTCAAAACTTCCAATATATCCTCACCTTCGTGGAAATTATGTCAGAGTAATATACAGATGAAGTCAGAAGTTGACATACACCTTAGCCGACTACATTTAAATTCAGTTTTTCACAATTCCTGACATTTAATCCAAGTAAAAATTCCCTGTCTTAGGTCAGTTAGGATAACCACTTTATTTTAAGAATGTGAAATGTCAGAATAATCGTGAGAATGATTTATTTCAGCTTTTATTTCTTTCATCACATTCCCAGTGGGTCAGAAGTTTACATACACTCAATTAGTATTTGGTAGAATTGCCTATAAATTGTTTAACTTAGGTCAAACATTTCGGGTAGCCTTCCACAAGCTACCCACAATAAGTTGGGTGAATTTTGGCCCATTCCTCCTGACACAGCTGGTGTAACTGAGTCCGGTTTGTAGGCCTCCTTGCTCGCAAAAGTTTTTTCCAGTTCTGCCCACACATTTTCTATAGGATTGAGGTCAGGGCTTTGTGATGGCCACTCCAATACCTTGACTTTGTTGTCCTTAAGCCATTTTGCCTCAACTCAGGACTTATGTTTGGGGTCATTGTTCATTTGGAAGACCAATTTGTGACCAAGCTTTAACTTCCTGACTGAGGTCTTGAGATGTTGCTTCAATATATCCACATCATTTTCCATCCTCATTATGTCATCTATTTTGTGAAGTGCACCAGTCCCTCCTGCAGCAAAGCACCCCACAACATGTTGCTGCCACCCCCGTGCTTCACGGTTGGGATGGTGTTCTTCGGCATGCAAGTCTCCCCCTTTTTCCTCCAAACATAATAATGGTCATTATGGCTAAACAGTTCTATTTTTGTTTCATCAGACCAGAGGACATTTCTCCAAAAAGTACAAACTTTGTCCCCATGTGCAGTTGCAAACCATAGTCTGGCAGTTTGGGCGCAGTGGCTTCTTCCTTGCTGAGCGGCCTTTCAGGTTATGTCAATATAGGACTCGTTTTACTGTGGATATAGATGCTTTGTATCGGTTTCCTACAGCATCTTCACAAGGTCCTTTGCTGTTGTTCTGGGATTGATTTGCACTTTTTGCACCAAAGTACGTTTATCTCTAGGAGACAGAATGCATCTCCTTCCCGAGCGGTATGACGGCTGTGTGGTCCCATGCTGTTTATTCTTGTGTACTATTGTTTGTACAGATGAACGTGGTACATTCAGGCATTTTGAAATTTTTGCCAAGGATGAACCAGACTTGTGGAGGTCTACAATTTTTTTTCTCAGGTCTTGGCTGATTTCTTTAGATTTTCCCATGATGTCAAGCAAAGAGGCACTGAGTTTGAAGGTAGGCCTTGAAATACATCCACAGGTACACCTCCAATTGACTCAAATTATGTCCATTTGCATTTCAGAAGCTTCTAAAGCCATGACATCATTTTCTGGAATTTCCCAAGCTGTTTAAAGGCACAGTCAACTTAGTGTATGTAAACTTTGACCCACTGAAATGTTGATACAGTGAATTATAAGTGAAATAATCTGTCTGTGTGCAATTGTTGGAAAAATAACTTGTGTCATGCACAAAGTAGATGTCCTAACCGTCTTGCCAAAACTATAGTTTGTTAACAAGATATTTGTGGAGTGGTTGAATAGCGAGGTTTTAATGTCTCCAACCTAAGTGTATGTAAACTTCCGACTTCAACTGCATATGCCTATTATTTGAATATCCGACCGTATTCTGTCCCCTAGCAACGTGCTTTTAATTTTTGGTGCCAACGAGAATGAAATAAGAAAGTACTCAAGACGACAAGCTTCATTGAGCCTTCACTAGGTCTGGATATTTAATAGACCAATAAGAAAGAGTTCCACACGTCACGGCCAATAACAGGTAGTTTTACATTTTCCCCTCAGACCACTCCCAGACAGTCCTAGAAAAATTATTGATTGAGAAATTGCTCTTTGCTAAGAAGCTATTTTTGTTTCTTTTTGAACATTTTAATGTAAAACAATCACAGGTAAGGTACTTAATTGTTAACCAGAAATGATTTGATATTGAGATAAAAACGGCTTCATACTATCCCAACCCTGCACACCTGGCACTGCAGGCAGGCTAAAGCAAATGCTCAAAGTATTGAACATTTTTAAATAGTATTTGAACCCAGGTCAGCTCTCATTTGATCTATCTGACCTGCTGAGTGCTGTGGTGGTTCTGGGGCGCCATGGAAGGTCGGGGGTCGTCGTCAGTCTTCCTCAGAGAGAAACCCCTACTGGAGGACAACGACACTGCAGAACGAGAGATAAAAAACAAAGGTTGTGGTTCCACTGGCTAATAATGCCCCTTATAGTTCATAGTTAGTTAATTTTCAAGTGACATTCAAGACTCCCAAGGACACTACATGGCAAGCAAAACGGAGACTTAAGTCACTCAGCAAAATGATAAGAGAAAGAAAGAAGGAAATTAAAGGGAGGAACTTCTTGGGCTCTTGTTGTTAGCTTCCATATGGGTTCTATAGGGAATTACAGGGAGGGCTGTGTGTATGTGTGTGTCATCAATGCAGCTGCTACACACCTCTGCTAACCATCTCAGTCTTAGTTGAGTGAGACGGGCATTGGCACTTGGCAGAGGGTGCCACAGCATATCTGGTTTCAGGAACAGAAGAGCTTGTTTCCTGACTGTGGGTACATTCTGTGGATTGGGGGCTGCAGGTAGGCGTGGGCAGACAGCCGGCAGAGGGCTGACAGAGCTATCCAAGTCACTGTGGTCAGAGGAGCTGCTTTCATCCTGAGGAAGACAAACAGAGAGACAGAGACAGAGCAGACAGATTATTTGTCAATAGGTACAGTGCCTCACTTCTAAAACTGCCTCACAACAACTGACTGTTTATGACTTCAACAAGGAATAAAACACCTCCAGACCTGCTGCTCTTGTCTTAGTACATACTGACAGATTATATTAGTCTGAAAGTGTTGTGTCATTTAAAATTGGTTTGATTTGAAACCAATTATATTCATCTCATTCCTACAACCCCAAAGAGGATGGAGTCCTCTGTGTCTGTGGCGTTGTGGGGGCCGCGCTGTGCCATTAGAGTGCCTCTGTGTGGGGTGCGGTGATACTGCAATCTCCTGGGGGCTCCTGGTTCTGGGCTGGCCGTTGGTGGATAGATAGTGCCCTCCAGTGGGGATCAGAGGCTCAGAGTTCTTTGAATAAAATAACTGACTGTCCTGCAGAGCGTCGAAAGGCATGGGAGCATTAACATTAACTACACAGTAGAATAGTTAATGTTCTTACAGCATTATTAGAGATGCATTATTTTCTGAAAATTAAGCTGATTAAAGGCCTCACAGTGTGTGAGTGAGATGACTCCACATATACTTGTTATAAACATCAGTAAAACTAAATGTGACACATTGAATATACAGCAGTGTTGGGGTCAATTCTATTTTAATTCCAGTCAATTCAGGAAGTACATTGAAATTTAAATGATCTTCAATGCTTTACACTGTGGAGAATTTGGAACTTGGTTAACTTTCTGAATTGACTGGAATTAAATGGATTTGACCCCAACCCTGATTTACAAGCCTCATATATTCCACCCACATTCATTATATACACCATTTTGCACTGTTCTAGTCTTCTTGTGTTGTAGGCCTACACTGAGCAGAAGAAGTATGTTAATTAAGTAGCTCTCTGTCGCCCTGGAGGTCCATACATCTGTAGTAAGCACAACACAGGGTACATCGGCCATTCCTTGATAACTTGATAACTTGATCTATGGATTGCTTATATAGCGCAGGAACTAACTACCTGTTTGCTGAAACGGGTGAGAGGGAAGTTCATAGCGTAGCTTGAGCACGTGCTGAAACCTCCTCTTCACTACCCTGTGAGAATGCTCACATATCCGCGGCTATAAACACCTATTGCCCAGTCTGAATCAGCTGCGAAGCGCTGCTTGAATGCAGAAGGGAGACAAAGTTGTGTTTATTGTTTCTTTGTGTTTCAGTCTTGCTCCGGTGGTATGAACACAGGTGATTTTGGTGTAAATCTGTCAACATGTTTAAGGTGTTGGCAGCTGCATTGGCTATTCTTGTTGAGCAGTGGAGACATAATGTATCCACAACTCTCTGTCCATCACTGTTGTAAACTACTGGGAAGACTAAATATTCCCTAACTGGAGATTTTAAATGACAATGGAGGACCCACCTGGTTTATCGTCCACACCACCCGCCATCATACAGAACTGGTTCCCGCCTGCGCCTCACAAAAGGACAGTTTGAAATGTGCCAATTAAGATTACAATATGCACATAGGCTCTAGATATTTTACCGGAATAGACGGAAATGTTTTTTTTTCAGCTCAGATTTCATCAAGAAGGCATTTATTGTTGAATCTTTGTATGTGTTCATTCTGGTTAGTGAGGAATGTTTGGTAAGAATACGTGTATTATTACACTCGGGCTGTGGCGATCTGGTAATACTCCTATTCGTGATCGGATCCATTTTATCACACTTGATACTCGTAAATGGATTTACTTGTGATCGGAACAATCTAGAAGTATGCTTTAATTGCCTGTAAAGCCTATTCCTATCACTCAGAGCGCATTGGTTGGTATGTTCATTCACACACACTGTTCAAAGGTAAACTACCCCGACTGATGAAAATGCACATGATTTACTTACTAAGTGATTTGGACCATGATTTACCTATCACGGACCAAACACACCAACACAGATGTAAAGAGGGCACGATAATGCCTCTTCCCCCTCAGGAGGCTGAAAATATTTGGCATGGGCCCTCAGATCCTCAAAAAGTGCCAAAGCTGCCCCATTGAAAGCCTCTTGAATGGCTGCATCACTGCTTGGTATGGAAACTACTCAGCACCCAACCGCAAGGCACTACAGAGGGTAGTGCGTATGGCCCAGTACATCACTGGGCCCAGCTCCCTGCCATCCAGGACCTCTATACCAGGCAGTGTCAGAGTAAGGCTCTAAAAATTGTTAAAGACTCTAGCCACCCAAGTCATAGACTGTTCTCTTTGCTACCGAATGGTAAGTGGTACCGGAGAGCCAAGTCTGGGACCAAAGGCTCCTGAACAGTTTCTACCCTCAAGCCATAAGACTACTGAACGGTTAATCAAATGGCTACCCAGATTACATGCAGTGCTGGAAAAAGCTGAGTTTTGAGTCTCATAGCAAAAGGTCTGAATACTTATGTAAATAAGTTATTTCTGTTTGTAATATTTTATACATTTGTAAAAATGTCTAAACTTATTTTCACTTTGTCATTATGGGGTACTGTGTGTAGATTGCTGAGGATAAAAAAACGAACATTTTAGAATAAGGCTTTAAGGTACCAAATGTGTAAAAAATGAGTCTGAATACATTCCGAAGGCAGTGTACAAACATTTAAATCGAGTCTCCCACAAACAGCAAAACTTTGCAACCTCCATTTGGCTTTACTGCATTTATTTGGTCATTAAACTTGTTACTACATAGCTGATACATTTGAAAGTTAACTCTCATTATCAGCAGACTACAGATAAGGAGAGGCGTTGTGGTCAGGTGAAATCAGATTCAAATCCCTGCAGCATTCCACTTAATTTCAATATCATACATTAGCATGGTTAGGAGAGCACTTCTATCATATAAAATGTAAATGGGCTTGTCAATTGTGTACACATTTAGAAAATGTGTTGGCTCTAGGTTGTGAACGTTTTAGGCCGCACACTGAGTTGCCACAAGTCAGGATGTAGCATTTACATATAACTGCCAAAATAATGGAAACACTTGAGTAGATGAGAGATTCAAGTATATTGAAAGCAGGTGCTTCCACACATGGTTCCTGAGTTAATTAAGCAACTAACATCCCTTCATGCTTAGGGTCATGTATAACAATGCTGGGCAGGCCATTTTTTTAGGCTAACATGGCTACGCCCCCATAGGATGTCAATGCCCCTATCCACAGGGCACAAGTGGTCACTGAATGGTTTGATGAGCATGAAAATTATGTAAACCATATGCCATGGTCATCTCAGTCACCAGATCTCAACACAATTGAACACTTATGGGTGATTCTGGAGTGGTGCCTGAGACAGCGTTTTCCACCACCATCAACATGACACCAAATTATGGAATTATTGTGGAAGAAAGGAGTTGCATCCCTCCAGTGATGTTTCAGAAACCTGTAGAATCTATGCCAAGGTGAATTGAAGCTGTTCTGGCCCGTAGATGCCCAACACCCTATTAAGACACTCTGTTGGTGTTTCCTTTATTTGGGCAGTTATCTGTATTTGTGGTACAGCTAGTGAAAAAGGAAGTCAGCTTTCTGATCTTCGCTTTGAAGAATGATAGTGTTTCAATGGCCATTTATAAAATACCTTAAACGACAATATTGCCCCCCCCTCCCTCCCGGGCTCAGATCCAAACCCTTAACCTTGCCAACCACGCTCCTTCCCCTCCGCAACGGCAACCAATCAAGCCAGAGGCAATGGGTAGAAAAGAGCAGACGTTCTGTGCTCTCCAACCAGGACCAAGTTAACTACACTGTCTTACAACAGTTGCTTTATTATCCATTTCTACCTTTTGACTGAGAAGAAGATGAGGGTCATCAATATCGGTCTTCTGCTGGTTTGTGCAGGTAAATATATGGGTCATATTGAAATCCAGCTTTAGGGTAAGTCCATTTAAATTCAATACATGTTTGCCCATGGAAGAACTGGTCAGAAATTACATTTTTAACCTGATTAACATTCAGGAGACAAAAGGTGCTCAAAGTTGAATAATTTTGCATACCCCACCATACCATGAGACATCCATGTCTTCATCACTGGAAAAGATAAACAGTTGAGTTTGATATCATTTAAATGCTTACAAGTGTTGTCAATCTACAGTATTTTATTATGTCTTGAATATTTTTCTTTTATAAAGAATTGTCATTTTGAAAACTGTTAACATGACAATGGTTAATCAAATCTCCCCATTTCTGCCCATTTTTTTGCTCAGTTTTGCAGACCTTCTCATACAGCTGCAACTGTATATGCATTCGTAAATCTAGACCTTTCTTGAGTTGGGCTCTGGGTTGGTGCAACTGTTCAGAATCTGAGTCTATGGTTGTTGTGGGGGAGGGGTTGAGTGTGTATGAGTGTGTGTGTGTGTGTGGCTGTGTATCCCATAACTGTTGCGAGGGAGTAAAATATGTTCGGGACAATATAGGATGAATCACAATAATTGTTTGCTAAAATAATAAACACTTGCCATAATGTAATTTTGGTAAATGGCGAGACTGGTGAGAGTTAAAAATCTTTTGCATAAACTGTCTACATTACTACATATACAGTATAAATGGCTAATTATGGAAAATGAGAAACAGGATTTTTAAAGTATATATTTTTTAATGGCTATATATAATACAAATCGAGGTAAGGGCGATGGAAATGCATATGACAGTTGATCTGCTTCTGTTTTGTGGGTGGCACTGGGTGCTCTTTTCGAAGGATGGGTCCCAGTCTCTCGGGTCCATGGGATCCTGGGGGCCTTTTGGCGGTCTGCCGGGCATTGGGATGACAACCCAACTCGGGATGAGGAGGGCTTTTAGTGGGTGGAATAGTGGGGACCAATTGGAGGTTTACTCAGTAGCAATGCAAATATCAAATATCATCAGCTTTAGACATTCAATCGTCATGTTATATTTTAATGGTACGTTTACAAACCTTATATTATGATAAATAGAATAGAAACTTGTGTTTCATTATGGTAATTGGTGAAATAAGTATAGCCAGTTATAATTGTAATGTTTATATGGCAGATCATAAGAAAGATAATAAGAAAAGACTATCAGTATTTACCTGGCTAAAAGGAAGGTATATAATATCTATTGTTTACAGGAAACTCATTCAACAATTTTAGATGAAGTTTTGTGGAAAAAGGACTGGGGGGGAAATATATTTTTCCCATGGGCAAAGAAATTCATAAGGGGTGGTGATATTAATTAACAGTAATTTTGATCTAATTGTGCTAATTGTCCAAACACATCATCAAGGTAGATGCATTATTTTAAATATGTTTTTGGACAATAAACAAATGTGGCTTATTAACCTATACGGTCCAAATAATGATGATCCAAGCTTCTTTGAATATATATATAAGAATGTATCAACTCTACAAGCAACACTAGACTCATATTATTATGGTGGGAGCTTTTAATACGGTTTTAAATACCTCTATGGACCGTAAAGGAAATCACATTACAAACTATCACCCTCAGGCACTTCAGGAAATCATGAATGTCATGGATATATTGGAATTAGTGGATATATGACCTAGAGAGATATACATGGCGGAGGCTTAATCAAGCTAGTCTTCTTGATTACTTTCTTATGTCATTCTCTCTGGCACCAAAACTTTAAAAAGTGTTGATAGGGGACAGAATGCGGTCGGATAATCACATAATTGGCATATATATAAAACTCTTACAGAATTTCCATGTGGCGAGGATTTAGAAATTGAATCAAAGCCAACTGGATGATAACTTGTTTTAAACTAGGACAGAATTTATAACTAACTTTTTCCGATATACCATAGGTACAGCAGATTCCCTTATTGTATGGGGCACTTTTAAATGTGCCTTTAGACACCATGCAATTCAGCACTCATCTATAAAAAGAAAGCAATTTTGGTCAAAAGAGTCCATATTAACAAAGGAAACTGAAGGACTAACAGTACAGTTAAATAGCAATAAAACTGTACCATAGAGAGACAGAATACGTTAGAGGAAAAACAAAATGAAATGGTGGAACTTATTCAAGAAAGATCCAGTGTAATATATTATAAAATAAAGCGAAATGGATGGAATATCGGAAAAATGCACCAAATTATTTTTCAATCTTCAACAGAAATGCCACCAATTTTTTTTTTACTGGAGTAAAACAAGGTTATCCATTATCGGCATATATATTTATTATTGCCATTGAAATATTAGGTGTTAAAATTAGATCCAACAATAATATTAAAGGGATTAGAAATCCGTGGTTTAAAAAAAAGGTGTCATTGTACGCTGATGATTCATGTTTTCTTTCAAAACCACAATTTGAATCCCTGCACAGCCGCAGAGGATCTAGATACTTTTTCTGAACTCTCTGGATTAAAACCAAATTATGAGAAATTATGAGAAATTATTTTTGACATTACCGTGTAGTTTACCAATAAAATGGTCTGACGGGGATGTGGACATACTCAGTATATTTCTCCGGATATAAAGAAATGATCTCAATCCAATCAGTAAGATCTTGCTACCATGGAAATGAAAATACCCGTGGAAAAATCACCCTGATGAATTATTTAGTCATATCACACTATTTGTTTATGGTTTTGCCTACACCTAGTGACTTGCTTTCTAAATGATATGAAGAATAAATAAATAAATATAAATAAAAGGGCCGATTTATATAACGAATATGAATTCGGAGGGCAGAAATGATTTAATATTAAAGCATTTGCCTTGTCACTAAAGGCATCAGTCATACAAAAGTTATACTTAAATCCAAAATTGTTCTCTAGTAAATTAGTAAGAATGTCTCACCCCGTGTTGGGGTGGCAGGTAGCTTAGTGTTTAGAGCTTTAGGCCAGTAACTGAAAGGTTGCTCGATCAAATCCCTGAGCTGACAAGGTAAAAATCTGTTGTTCTGCCCCTGAATAAGGCAGTTAACCCACACAACAGTGGGTTAACTGTTAACCCGCCGTCATTGTAAAGAAGAATTTGTTCTTAACTGACATGCTTAGTTAAATTAAATGTTCTTTATTCAGATTACAACTGCTCACTTTTGGTTATTTGAAAACGAAATCATCTCCAAAATCTTGTTATTTTTTAAACAAGCCTTTGAAATTTGGTTGCAAATTCATTTTAATCCACCTGAAATGACAGAACAAATAATACAACAAATATTGTGGTTAAACTGAAATATACTAATTGATAAAAAAAACATTGTTTTTAATAATTAAAAAAAAAGTTATAATCTTTGTAAATTATATCATAAATAGGACTGGTGGAGTTGTCACACATGTAGCTAACATAGACATACGGAAATGTCTTCTCTACCCAAAATTACAACCAACTAATTGCAGCATTATCACAACAATGGAGGCAAAAGTAAGAAACTTGGTCCTTAAATACCAAAAAATGGTTAAAGAAAATTGTGATAAATAAAAATACATATCAATTTCATTGAAGGACCAAAATAATTGACAGCTGTGCCATATAAGTTGCAAAATAGTTGGGAAGAGATTTTTCGATGTACTGATTCAATGGCACATGGTTTATGAACTGAAACGCAAAACAACGCCGGATTCAAAACTTCAAAATGTTCAATTAAAATGTCTATACAAAATTCTTGCAACCAATAGAATGTTATATACATGGGGGATACAATCTTCCCAGCTCTGTAGATATTGCTGCGAGGAAAGCAGAAGCATTATATAATTTATAATGGTACTGTCCAAATGTAGCTTGTTTTTGGTCACAGGTCCAGGAATGGCTGAAGAATTGAGGAATAGCAACATTTACCTAGTACTAATGCTGCAGATAGCAATACTGGGTTATTTTAAAAGTCATAGTCAATCGACCAAAAATATAATAATTATTTTATCATAATCATTTTTTACATCTTTAATTTACAAACTGTAGAAGCTATGAGAATAGAAAGGTTCAGTACTTTTGTGAAACATCACAGCACAATTGACAATATATATGCCAAATAGAAATCCAGGGAATTTTTACTTGGATTAAATGTCAGGAATTGTGAAAAACTGAGTTTAAAAGTATTTGGTTAAGGTGTATGTAAACTTCCGCCAAATACATTTAAACTCAGTTTTTCACAATTTAATTTTTAAAACTTGGGTCAAACATTTTGGGTATCCTTCCACAATCTTCCCACAATAAGTTGCGTAAATTTTGGCCCATTCCTCCTGACAGAGCTGGTGTAACCGAGTCAGTTTGTTAGGCCTCCTTGCTCGCACACACTTTTTCAGTTCTGCCCACACATTTTATGGGATTGAGGTCAAGGCTTTGTGATGGCCACTCCAATACCTTGACTTTGTTGTCCTTAACTTCATTTTGCTACAACTTTGGAAGAATGCTTGGGGTCATTGTCCATTAGGAAGACCCATTTGTGACCAAGCTTTAACTTCCTGACCGATGTCTTGAAATGTTGCTTCAATATAGCCACATAATTTTCCTACCTCATTATGCCATCTATTTTGATAAGTGCAACAGGCCCTCCTACAGCAAAGCGACCCCACAACATGATGCTGCCACCCCTGTGCTTCACGGTTGGGATGGTGTTCATCAGCTTGCAATCATCCCCCTTTTTCCTCCAAACATAACGATGGTCATTATGGCCAAACAATTCTATTTTTATTTCATCAGACCAGGGGACATTTCTCCAAAAAGTACGATCTTTGTCCCCATGTGCAGTTGCAAACCGTAGTCTGGCTTTTTTATGGCGCCTTTCAGGTTATGTCGATATAGGTCTCGTTTTACTGTGGATATATATGCTTTTGTAACTGTTTCCTTCAGCATCTTCACAAGGTCCTTTGCTGTTGTTCTGGGATTGATTTGCACTTTTCGCACCAAAGTACGTTCATCTCTAGGAGACAAAAGGCGTCTCCTTCCTGAGCGGTGTGGCGGCTGCGTCGTCCCATGGTGTTTATACTTGCGTACTATTGGTTGTACAGATGAATGTGGTACCTTCAGGCATTTGGTAATTGCTCCCAAGGATGAATCAGACTTGTGGAGGTCTACAATTTCCTTGAGGTCTTGGCTAATTTCTTTTAATTTTCAAATGATGTCAAGCAGAGGCACTGAGTTTGAAGGTTGACCTTGAAATACACCCACAGGTACACCTCCATTTGACTCAAATGAAGTCAATTAGCCTATCAGAAGCTTCTGAAGCCATGATATAATTTTCTGGAATTTTCCAAGCTGTTTAAAAGGCACATTCAACTTAGTGTATGTAAACTTCTGACCCACTGGAATTGTGATGCAGTGAATTATAAGTTAAATAATCTGTCTGTACACAATTGGTGGAACAATTAATTGCGTCATGCACAAAGTAGATGTCCTAACCGACTTTCCTAAACTATAGTTTGTTAACAAGAAATTTATGGAGTGGTTGAAAAACGAGTTTTAATGATTCCAACCTAAGTTTATGTAAACTTCAGACTTCAACTGTATATAGATATATATATATATATATATTTACCCCAAAAATATATGGGGGATTGAAAATTATGCAGACGATTACATTGATGGAAGCAACAATCTGCAATATTAAGGCTGATCCACCCCCTTACTTCACGTTCTATTTTATTTAAAAAAAATAATGCATCTAAAAACGATTCAACTCCGATTTTTTTTTAAGCTTAAACCCTATTTCAAATCTGAGCTTTTTGTGTTGTTTCCGCCATCGGTTGAGACAACATGAGTGTCATTTCAAATCATAGAAAAAAATAATTAATAGATGGTACCTATCCCTTCAAGACCACTGCAACTTAGATGGTAAATCATTTACATTTTAAATTAATAGTACATTTTACTTCTAATTACTCCCACAAAGATGACCCACCCGCTGCCAAATGTCAATTTAAATGGTCATGTCTATTCTGGTATCTTATGATTTCAATAGGTTTCCTATCGAGGATTGACAGTATAATCTTTAACAGATATTCCCATTCAAGTCAACATTCTCTGATGTGAATCTAATGGTTGGAGGTCCACACATTTTAGTACATTTATCAGCCAAAACATGATATCCACCCTGTCTTCAAGAGCATGTTGTGTCTCAATCGATGGCGAGCACAACACAACTTAGATGATGATGTAGAATAGGGTCTAAACTACAACATCTGTCAACATGAAAAAAATAGAAATGTTCACGTTTTTAGATCATTGATTTATTTTAAACCTTTTTCCCCCCAGAAATGATAAAATATTTGACAACCCCGTTTGTAAGCTTTTAAATTATATTAATCTCAGCCATTGAATATTTCCCAGTGATGAAGACATGGATGTCTCAGTATGGTGGGTTATGCAAAATATGTAAACATTGAACACCTTTATCTCTTTAATATCTTGGCATTCAGGTCTAAAATGTCACTTTCTGAGCACTCCTACAATGGTCATATATGAACGGAATCATTCAAATCGAAAGGGGTGCTGTCAAAAAGTGATTGAATCCAAATGGATTGACCATTTACCTATTGTAAAGATGTTACCGTTTTTGTCATAAAATGACAATGCTAATAGAATCTTTTTTTTGTAGCCTTTGCTCAGTCCTTCAAGTCTCAAGGTGGGGGGAATCTGAAAGAGGAGGAGGACATGTGGGGGGCCTACCTAATGGACAGAGATGACAACCATGCCGAGGTAGTGTTGGAGACTTTTCATTGTATTGTATTAGTGAGTACTGCCCCGGACAAAAACACCTGATTCAGTTTGATAACTAGTTAATAAGTTGAATCTGGTATGCTTGTCCGGGTCTACCAAATAATTTGTACTGTTGGGGATACTCATGGACTCTAGTTGAGAAACACTGGCCAACACAATACCCAGCTAGCACATTTGGTTCCTTGGAAGGTGTGGGAACGTATGTTTTTGGTTTAACATTGGCTGTGGGAAAGAAGATATATTTTTTCTGACCAGTAAAACTGGACACTTTTGTTTTACATTCTAAGAACAGAAAGGAACATTTTGTCTGTTCTGGGAACGTTTATTTTTAGGTTGCAGAGAGGTTCTGAGAACGTTTTATTTTGGTTCCTTTAATACTTTTCTGGGAGGTTATATTAATGCTTTGAGAAGGGAAATTATAGGTTATTTTGAGGTTTTTGAATAACTTCCACTAAATGTTTCAATAAGACTTTTAATAACACTGCTAGCTTATTTCTTGGAACTCCAAGCACAGATAGGACACATGGAAATTCCTTATTCATTAATTATGCAAAAACATGTATTTTGTATTGTAATACGGAATTAGTCCACTGAGCCACCAGAATAAAACTAGCATGCCATTTCAAAGGAAACAAGCACTCATTAAGATCAGGTGTGGTCAATTAGTGGGCACGGCCAACACAACTTTACAGTGAAATGCTTACTTACATGCCCACTCTCAATAGTGTAGAGTTAAAAAAGTAACACACATATTTGCTAAATAAAAAAATAATTTGTAACTCAATAAAAACAATAATGAGGCTATTTACAAGGAGCACCAGTACCAAGTCAATGTGCAGGGGTATGAGGCAGTTGAGGAAATGTAGTATGTACATGTGGGTAGGGGTAAAAGTGTCTAGGCAATCAAGATCTATAATAAACAGAATAGCAGCAGTGTATGTGGGAGTGTGTCTATGTGTGAGTGTCGTCAATATGTATGTGGTGTGTGTGTGTGTGAGCGTATGAGTGTGTTGGAGTGTCAGTGTAGTATGTGTGAGTGTGTAGATTGAGTCTAGTGAGTGTGCATAGAGCCAGTGCAAGGAAGTCAATTTAGATCAAGAAACAAATAACAAAGGGGTTAAATTTAAATTGTGCGGGTAGCCATTTGATTAACTGTTCAGCAGTCTTATTGCCTGAGGGTAGAAGCTGTTTAGGTGCCTTTTGGACAAAGACTTGGCACTCCGGTACTGCTTGCCGTGGGGTAGCATAGAGAATAGTTTGACCCTGGTGGCTGCAGTCTTTCACAATTTTTAGGGCCTTTCTCTGACACCTCCTGATATAGAGGTCCTGGATGGCAGGGAATTTGTCCCCAGTGAACATACTTCAAACTTCTTATGGCTTGGGCAGTATTTCGACGTCTGGATGAGAAGCGTGCCCAAAGTAAACTGCCTGTTAATCAGGCCCAGAAGCTAGGACATGCATATAATTGGTAGATTTGGATAGAAAACACTCTAAAGTTTAATGTCTATGATTATAAGAGAACTGATATGGCAGGTGAAAACCTGAGGAAAATCCATCCAGGATATGGGATTTTTTTGATGTGGGTATTTTCAATTGAAAGCCTATACAGTATCTAATGGGTTAGGATCCAGATTGCAGTTCCTATGGCTTCCACTAGATGTCAACAGTCTTTAGACCTTGTTTCAGGCTTGTCGTCTGAAAAATGAAGAAGAATGAGACCTTTTGTCAGTGGACTGAGGAAGAATTCAGAGCTGGTTTGCGCTCGTGACCGATTACGCGCCCTTCGTTGTCTTTCCTTTCTATTGAATACGCTTTTGTCCGGTTGAAATATTATCGATTATTTAGACAATTGACAACCTGAGGATTAATTGTAAACATTGTTTGACATGTTTCGACGAACTTTACCGGTACTATTAGGATGAATTCGTCTGCATGACCGCCTTGTAGCGTGTGGATTAATGAACAAAACGCGCCAACAAAACTGAGTTTTTGGGATACAAAGAGGGACTTTATCGAACAAAACAAACATTATAGTGTGGCTGGGACTCTTGTGACTGCAACCATATGAAGATCTTCAATGGTAAGTGATTAATTTTAGAGCTGTCCGCAGATAATCGCATGTTATGCTTTCGCCGTAAAGCTTTATTGAAATCTGACAATGCGGCTGGATTAAACCTCTCTGGGATAGGGGGGACGCTTTTGTCCCACGTCGCCAATTTCCAGGTAAAATGCAGAGCGACAAATTCAAATAAAATTATATAAAAATCTAACTTTCATTAAATCACACATGTAAGATACCAAATTAAAGCTACACTCGTTGTGAATCCAGCCAACATGTCAGATTTCAAAAAGGCTTTTCGGCAAAAGCATAAGATGCTATTATCTGATGATAGCACAACAGTAAAAGAGTAGCATATTTTAACCCTGCAGGCGCAACACAAAACGCAGAAATAAAATGTAAATCATTCCTTACCTTTGACAAGCTTCTTTTGTTGGCACTCCAATATGTCCCATAAACATCACAAATGGTCCTTTTGTTTGATTAATTCCATCCATATATATCCAAAATGTCCATTTATTTGGCACGATTGATCCAGAAAAAAAGAGCTTCCAATTTGAGCAACGTCACTACAAAATATCTCAAAAGTTACCTGTAAACTTTGCCAAAACATTTCAAACTACTTTTGTAATACAACTTTAGGTATTTCTAACTTCTTGGATATAGGGTGCGCTATTTAAATTTTTGGATGAAAAACGTTCCCATTTTAAACAAGATATTTTGTCACGAAAAGATGCTCGACTATGCATATAATTGACAGCTTTGGTAGGAAAACACTCTGACGTTTCCAAAACTGCAAAGATATTGTCTGTGAGTGCCACAGAACTGATATTACAGAAAAAACCCAGATAAAAATCCAATCAAGAAGTGCCGCATTTTTTGAAACCGCCTCATGCCAATGACTCCTTATATGGCTGTGAATGGGCCACGAATGAGCTTAGGCTTTCTGTCGCTTCCCCAAGGTGTCGACAGCATTGTGACGTATTTGTAGGCATATCATTGGAAGATTCACCATAAGAGACTACATCTACCAGGTGGTCGCTTGGTGTCCTCCGTCGCAATTATTGCGTAATCCAATCTCCAGCTGCAGTATTTTTCCGTTTGCTTCTGATGAGAAGCCAACTGCCATCACTGATAGATTATCGAATAGATATGTGAAAAACACCTTGAGGATTGATTCTAAACAATGTTTGCCATGTTTCTGTCGATATTATGGAGCTAATTTGGAAAAAAGTTTGGCGTTGTAAGTGACTGCATTTTCCGGTCTTTTTCTTAGCCAAACGTGATGAACAAAACGGAGCTATTTCGTCTACACAAATAATCTTTTTGGAAAAAATGAACATTTGCTATCTAACTAAGCGTCTCGTCATTGAAAACATCCGAAGTTCTTCAAAGGTAAATGATTTTATTTTAATGCTTTTCTTGTTTTTGTGAAAATGTTGCCTGCTGAATGCTAGGCTAGGCTATCACAAATGCTTGTGTAGCTTTGGTTGAAAAGCATATTTTGAAAATCTGAGATGACAGTGTTGTTAATAACTTCTTGAGTGTAGGGGGCAGGATTTTCGTTTTTGGCAAAAAACGTACCCATTTGGAAACGGCCTATTTCTCAGGCCAAGAAACAGTTTCCAAAACTGTCAAATAATTGTCTGTGAGTATAACAGAACTGATATTGCAGGCGAAAACCTGAGGAAAATCAAACCAGGAAGTGGCTTCTATTTTGAAAGCTCCATGTTCCATAACCTGTCTTCGCTCCATTTAAAGGGATATCAACCAGATTCCTTTCCCTATGGCTTCCTCAAGGTGTCAACAGTCTTTAGACATAGTTTCAGGCTTTTATTTTGAAAAATTAGCGAAAGATATCACGTCAGTGGATAGCTGGGTGTTCGCAGAGTTTTGCTCTTGCAACAGAGTGGGGCAGCCATTGTCTCTCCCTCTCCTATTGAAAAAGCGACAGTCCCGGTTAATATATTATTGATTATATATTTTAAAAACAACCTCAGGATTGTTTATAAAAAACATTTGACATGTTTCTGTGGACATTACGGATACTATGTGGAATTTTCATCTGCGATGTCGTGACCGCTCAAGCCTGTGGATTTCTGAACATTAACGCGCCAAACAAATGGAGGTATTTTGGATATAAAAATAATCTTTATGGAACAAAAGGAACATTTATTGTGTAACTGGGAGTCTCGTGAGTGAAAACATCCGAAGATCATCAAAGGTAAGCGATTTAATCTATTGCTTTTCTGACTTTCGTGACCAATCTACTTGGCTGCTAGGTGTTTGTAATATTTGTCTACTGAGAGAGATGTTCTTACATAAACGCTTGTTATGCTTTCACCGAAAAGCTGTATTGAAATCTGACACGCCAGGTGGATTAACAACACGCTAAGCTGTGTTTTGCTATATTGCTATATTATTGATTTCATGAACATTTAGAAATTTTATTTGAATTTGGCGCACTGAAATTCAGCGGGTGTTGATGAAAATGATCCCGCTAATGGGATGGGTGCGTCAAGAAGTTAACTCTATCCTGTTTTGTTCATGCTGAGAACGGAATGTCTATGTTTTTAAATAGCATTCTTTGTTCAAGTTGTGTCTATGGTTTTCTTAACTTTCTCAGAAAGATTTGAGAACATGAATGAATAGAACCATGAAAACAACTTAATGCTTAAGTACAGAAATTCCCACAGAACAACGTTGCTTCTGAACATTCGTGGAACAATTTGAGAACATGACTTTAAATAGAACCATGAGGAAACATTATGCTAAAGTAATGAAATTCCCACAGAAGTACGGTGTTTCTTAACATTCACTGAACTATTTGAGAACATTCCCGATGTCAAAACAGTTGAACGTTCAGAGAACATTACCAAAATGTAAATGTAACCATGTTTGAACTTTTAGGAAAGCTTATATTAAAGTAATTTTATAAAATTGTTTCATGTGAAGTTCCTTAAATGTGCTGAGAATGTACCAAAGCCAACCCACTGGGCACACACATTTTGAATCAACGATGTATCCATGTCATTTCAAATGAAATTACGCTGAACCAATGTGGAATAGACATCAATTTGACGTCTGTGGGAAGCAACTTTCCCAGAAAGTTACGGGAAGTTTGTTTGCAAAATAACCATAGGTCAACAACGCTCTCACCAAGCTCTAAGACACGTGGTTCTCAGAACGGTATGTGCTAGCTGGGAAGCCTAAAGAAATTGGGGTTTGCATGAGGTTGCATGAAAAAGCACCAGTGCCAGTCTGTTTGTGTTACCATCCCAACTCCTTGTCACCCATTGTCATGCCAAACATGTGAAGAGAGCAGAAACAGACTAAGCCCAGTGGTGATTGTTTTAATTAATCCCAAAGAAAGAAAGAAACATTAATCTAGGTTAATGTCATTATTTGGCAATACCATTTTGCCATGTCATATTTAAGTAAATACCTGATCATTTTTGTAACCTAAAATGTCTCCATCTCCCTCAGATCAAAGCTGTCCTTCCAGGTACCTGCTTTGCGTGTAAGCGCATCATCAACAAGGTCAAGGCCCAGCTGGATGGTGATAATAACAAGGTAATGATGACAGATTGCTCACCTTCCATTTTACAGTCACAGAACAAACTCACGTTAGCTTTACACTCTTTAATAAATATAATGCAAATACACTTTTTAGTTGTAGTGTTGATGGATTCTGGGTGCTAACGTCTAAACTTGGGATAGGGTTAATTTTCAGGTATCCTATTGAACTATTGAGTGCTTAGATTTAGAGGGTCTACACCAGAAGTTAATGGTTATCTGTAGGAGGAAGGTATATGGTGTGTGCAATTAAGCTTGGAATGTGCTGAGTGCAGGGAAAACGATCACGTGAGGGGAGAGGGGAGATAGCCATGGATTAGTGATGAAGGGGGTCGAGGTATGTCTGGTCACGTTAAGAGAAAAAAAGTTTATTGCCCGTATCACTTAGTTTCCTGCCTAGAAATATTCACCTTTATTTAACCAGGTAGGCCAGTTGAGAACAAGTTCTCATTTACAACTGCTACCTGGCCAAGATATAACAAAGTAGTGCGACACAAATAACACAGAGTTACACATGGGATAAACAAACTTACAGTCAATAACAAAACAGAAAAGTCTATATACAGTGTGGGCAAATGTAGTAAGATTAGGGAGGTAAGGCAATAAATAGACTTTAGTGGCGAAATAATTACAATTTAGCAATTAAACACTGGAGTGATAGATGTGCAAGTAGAAATACTGGGGTGTAAAGGCGCAAAACAAATATATGGGGATGAGTTAGTTGGGTGGGCTATTTACAGATGGGCCATGTAAAGGTATAATGATCGGTAAGCTGCTCTGACAGCTGATGCTTAAAGTTAGTGAGGGAGATATAAGTCTCCAGCTTCGGTGATTTTTGCAATTAGTTTCAGTCATTGGCAGCAGAGAACTGGAAGGAAAGGCGGCCAAAGGAGGAGATGGCTTTGGGGGTAACCAGTGAAATATACCTGCTGGAACGTGTGCTACGGGTGGGTGCTGCTATGGTGACCAGTGAGCTGAGATCAGGCGTGGCTTTACCTAGAGCATACAGGTCGCAGTGGTGGGTAGTATATGGGGCTTTGGTGACAAAACGGAATGCACTGTGATAGACTACATCCAATTTGGTGAGTAGAGTGTCGGAGTGTAATGGTTTTCTTCCTGTGAAGGAGAGGCGGACCAAAATGCAGCGTGGTTATTTATAAACATCTTTAATGAAAGATGAAAACGTGAACACTATACAAAATAAGAAAACGTGGAAAAACCAAAACAGTCCTAACTGGTGCAAAACACAGAGACAGGAACAATCACCCACAAAATACCCAAAGAATATGGCTGCCTAAATATGGTTCCCAATCAAAGACAACGATAAACACCTGCCTCTGATTGAGAACCACTCCAGGCAACCATAGACTTACCTAGAACACTCAACTGAACACAACTCCATAGACTACAAAACCCCTAAACAAAACAAGATACATAAATCACCCATGTCACACCCTGGCCTAACCAACATAATAAAGAAAACACAGAATACTAAGGCCAGGGCGTGACACGGAGGCTATTTTGTAAAGGACATAGCCAAAGTCAAGGATCGGTAGGATAGTTCGTTTTACGATGGTATGTTTGGCAGCATGAGTGAAGGAAGCCAATTCTAGATTTAATTTTGGATTGGAGATGCTTAATGTGAGTCTGGAAGGAGAGTTTACAGTCGAACCAGACACCTAGGTATTTGTAGGTGTCCACATATTCTAAGTCAGAACCGTCCAGAGTAGTGACGCTAGAAGGGCGGGCTGGTGAGGGCAGCGATCGGTTGAAGAGCATGCATTTAGTTTTAATTGCATTTAAGAGCAGTTGGAGGCCATGGAAGGAGTGTTGTATAGCATTGAAGCTCGTCTGGAGGTTTGTTAACACAGTGTCAAAAGAATGGCCAGAAGTATACAGAATGGTGTTGAGGTGGATCAGAGAATCACCAGCAGCGACATCATTGATGTATACAGAGAAAAGAGTCAGCCCGAGAATTGAACCCTGTGGCACCCCCATAGATTGCCAGAGGTCCGGACAACAGGCTCTCCGATTTGACACACTGAACTCTGAGAAGTAGTTTGTGAACCAGGCAAGGCAGTCATTTGAGAAACCAAGGCTGTTGAGTCTGCCGATAAGAATGCGGTGATTGACAGAGTAGAAAGCCTTGGCCAGTCCGATGAATACGGCTGCACAGTATTGTGTTTTATCGATGGTGGTTATGATATCGTTTAGGACCTTGACAGTGGCTGAGGTGCACCCATGACTAGCTCGGAAACCAGATGGCATAGCGGAGAAGGTACGGTGGGATTCGAAATTGTCTGGAATCTGTTTGTTAACTTGGCTTTCGAAGACTTTAGAAAGGCAGGGTAGGATAGATATAGGTCTGTAACTGTTTGGGTCTAGAGTGTCACCGCCTTTGAAGAGGGGGATGACCGCGGCAGCTTTTCAGTATTTAGGGATCTCAGACGAAACGAAAGAGAGGTTGAACAGGCTAGTAATAGGGGTTGCAACAATTACAGTGGATCGTTTTAGAAAGAGAGGATCCAGATTGTCTAGCCTGGCTGATTTGTAGGGGTCCAGATTTTGTCAGCTTTCATAACATCAGCTATCTGGATTTGGGTGAAGGACAAATGGGGGAGGCTTGGGCAAGTTGCTGTGGGGGGGTGCAGGGCTGTTGACCGGGGTAGGGGTAGCCAGGTGGAAAGCATGGCCAGCCGTAGAAAAATGCTTATTGAAATTCTCAATTATCATGGATTTATCGGTGGTGACAGTGTTTCCTAGCCTCAGTGCAGTGGGCAGCTGGGAGGAGGTGCTCTTATTCTCCATGGACTTTACAGTGTCCCAGAACTTGTTGGAGTTTGTGCTATAGGATGCACATTTCTGTTTGAAAAAGCTAGCCTTTGCTGTCCTAACTGCAAAGGCTGTTTATTGGTTCCTATTTCCCTAAAAAGTTGCATATCACGGGGGCTATTCGATGCTATTGCAGTACGCCACAGGATGTTTTTGTGCTGGTCAAGGCCAGTCAGGTCTGGAGTGAACCAAGGGCTACTATATCTGTTCTTTGTTCTATTTTTTTTAATGGGGCATGCTTGTTTAAGATGGCGAGGAAAGCACTTTTAAAGAATAACCAGGCATCCACTACTGACGGAATGAGGTCAATATCCTTCCAGGATACCTGGGCTAGGTCGATTAGAAAGGCCTGCTTGATGAAATTGTTTTAGGTAGCGTTTGACAATGATGAGGGGTGGTCGTTTGACCGCGGATCCATTACGGATGCAGGCAATGAGGCAGTGATCGCTGAGATCCTGGCTGAAGACAGCAGAGGTGTATTTAGAGGGCATGTTGGTCAGGATGATATCTATGAGGGTGCCCGTGTTTACGGATTTAGGGTTGTACCTGGTAGGCTTCATGATAATTTGTGTGAGTTTCAGGGCATCTAGTTTATATTGTAGGACGGCCGGGGTGTTAAGCATGTCTCAGTTAGGTCACCTAACAGTACGAGCTCTGAAGATAGATGTGTGGCAATCAATTCCATATGGTGTCCAGGGCACAGCTGGGGGCTGAAGGTGGTCTATAACAAGCGGCAACGGTGAGAGAGTTGTTTCTGGAAAGGTGGATTTTTAAAAGTAGAAACTCAAACTGTTTGGACATAGACCGGGATAGCATGACAGAACTCTGCAGGCTAACTCCACCCCCTTTGGAAGTTCTATCTTGGCGAACATTTTTGTAGTTGGGGATGGACATTTCTGAATTTTTGGTGGCCTTCCTAAGCCAGGATTCAGACACTGCTAAAGCAGTGAATAAAACAAATTTAGGGAGGAGGCTTCTGATGTTCACATGCATGAAACCAAGGCTTTTACGGTTACAGAAGTCAACAAATGATAGCACCTGGGGAATGGGAGTTGAACTTTGGGCTACAGGGCCTGAATTAACCTCTACATCACCAGAGGAACAGTAGAATAAGTGTAGCTTTATTTAACTAGGCAAGTCAGTTAAGAACACATTCTTATTTTCAATTATGGCCTAGGAACAGTGGGTTAACTGCCTATTCAGTGGCAGATTTGTACCTTGTCAGCTCAGGGATTTGAACTATGCAACCTTCCAGTTACTAGTCCAACACTCTAACCACTAGGCTACCCTGCCTCCCCGGTATGGCTACAGGCTATAAGAACTGGTCGTCTAGTGCGTTGAGAACAGAGAATAAAATGAGCAGATTTCTGGACATGGTAGAATAGATTCAAGACATAATGTACAGACAAGAGTATGGTAGGATGTGGATACAGTGGAGGTAAACCTAGGTGTTGAGTGACGATGAGAGAGGTTTCGTCTCTGGAGGGACAAGTTAAAGCATGTGAGGTCTCCACGTGTGTGGGGTGGGACGAAATTGCTATCTAAAGCATTTTGAGCGGGACTGAGGCCTCTACAATGAAATAAAACAGTAAAAACTAGCCAAGACAGCAGTAGACAAGGAATATTGACATTAGAGAGAGGCATAAAGAAATCACAGGTGTTGATCAGGAGAGCTAAGGCAACAACGGGTAAATGGAGATGAATGGGCAGAGTGGGTAAGTTAGGTACATGCAGGACCTGGGTTCGAGGCTGGGGCCGACAGTGAAACAAAAGTAGGTACTGTGTTATTGAAACAGTCCCGGGGGCATCAGCTGTGTACCCGAGTGATCATAGGGTCAAAAGAGCAGCAATAGGTGAGTCAAGGTGCTGTTCGGTAGTCACTACTATGCTAGGCGAGCACTGGACACAGCATTTAGAAAAACTAGCATGCTGACGCTAGTAAATGTTTTTTCGGCAACATCGTAACATAATAGCTTGTTGAGAACACATCGGGCGATCATGTAGGCAGTCCAGTCGTGATGGATTGACTGGGCTCCATGTTGACAATAAAGGGTTCAGGCAAAGGAGGTATTGTAGCCCTAGCATTAGCTTTTATATATATATATATATATATACATACATACATATCAGCTAATGCTAGGGCTACAATACCTCCTTTGATATACCTCCTTTTGATATACCTCCTTTATTTATATATATATATATATATCATTTTTTTTATTACCTTAATTTAACTAGGCAAGTAAGTTAAGAACAAATTCTTATTTTCAATGATGGCCTAGCTTGAGGCTAGCTCAAGGCTAGCTGGTGCTTGCTTCGGGACAGAGGTGTTAGCTAACAGTAGCCACTCATTAGCAGCTAGCAAGCTGCAATGATCCGGAGTAATGATCCGGTGTAATGATCCAGAGCGGCAGGAATCCGATGATATGATGTAGAGAAGCAGTCCGAAATGCTCTGGGTTGATATCGCGCTGTGCAGACTGGCAGGTGTTGTCCGAGAGAAGACTGGCTGATGACGGGGAAAAAAGGCGAGGACCGCTAGCCGTGGCTAACAAAGACTAGTAGCAAGTTAGCTGGCTAGCTCCTGATGGAAGTTTTAGCTATGAGGTATAAAAATAGCAGATCCGTACCACACTGGGTGAGGCGTGTTGCAGGAAAGTATATTTAGTTTGTAGATAGAAAGTGAGATTAAGATATATACGAAAAAGACTGGCTATTTACATGGGATACGACACGGGATAAGACAAAGACAGATACACACGTCCAACTGCAGCGCCACCTTAGATTCAATAAAGATGCAAATGTTTAGCGAGAAGGAGGGAGACTCCACCCAAAGTCGGGTACATATACCACAACTATTTTAAACATGTCTTTGTCTAGTGCAACTGTATTGACCCTCTGGGAAGAATAAACTTGGTTTGAGCTGTCATAGTGTCCGTTGAGTTTTTACTCTGAAAATGTGAAGCTAACAATGTAAACACAAGTCTCATCAATATACAGTATTTTATAGCCATAATAAATCCTAGTCAGGTTCATATTGAAATGATTGAAAAACCCCTTTATACTGCTATATCTCTGCAATTCTCACAATGTTATGTAAGCAAATTCATTTGTGTCACCAATGACATAAAAAAATATATTCTGTAAGTGATCTATATCTCTATATTTTTACTTGCAGGATAACATATCTGCTAAACTGGACTCTATTTGTGGCAGCATGGGGATACTCAAAGCCATCTGCAAGAAGCTTGTCAATAAATACAAAGAAAAACTGATTGACGAACTTGTCAATGATGAGGACGCAAAGGATGCCTGTAAGAAATTGAAGCTATGCAAATAAAATACCATTTACCCATGATTGCCCTGGGCACACGTTTCTTTCAGAACACGCTGTCATAGCTTACCGTAACATTATTTTCATACACAACTGTCTGGATGGAATGGCAGTCTTTAAAGTCACTTATTAACATTGCTAAAGACTGACATTCCATCCAGACAGAAGAGGACTGGCCACCCATCAGAGCCTGGTTCCTCTCTAGGTTTCTTCCCAGGTTCCTGCCTTTCTAGAGTTTTTCCTAGCCACCATGCTTCTACATCTGCATTGCTTGCTGTTTGGGGTTTTTGGCTGGGTTTCTGTATAGCACTTTGTGACATCGGGTGGTGTAAAACAGGCTTCATAAATATATTTGATTGATTGATTACAACTGCAATTTGTATTGAATTAAATACTGAAGGTTATTCAAAACGGTCTCCTTCATTTCACTATAAAACCCTTGCTATTAATGTATACTATCTCCCTGGAATGCATTCTAAAATGAGGGGCTTGGTCTCACCCTTTTGGATATTTTACATTGGAAAAATCATCCTGTGAATTAGGGCTCAATTTGATTGTATCGTGGAAGATCCAAGTTATAGCTCGAATTAAATTTAAAGGCAAAATGACATTCATTTTTACCTTTATTTAACTAGGCAAGTCAGTTAAGAACAAATTCTTATTTCAATGATGGCCTAGGAACAGTGGGTTAACTGCCTTGTTCAGGGGCAGAATGACAGATTTATACCTTGTCAGCTTGGGGATTTGATCTTGCAGCCTTTAGGTTACTAGTCCAACGCTCTAACCACTAGGCTACGCTGCTGCCCCCACCCTGCATTTTAACACAGATCTTCCGCAATACAGATCAAATTCCCCCCTCAACTGACAAAGGTATTTTCACTACTTTCAGAGTACCACTATAAATGTAAACACAAGTCACGCTGTAGTACATAACGTTAGTCGTGATAACTGCTAACGATAAAGGGTTGTGCTAATGATTTCAAGGGTGTAAGTGGTCCATGTCTAAAATGTATTTTGTGACAACACTGGCCCAAAACATTCAGTATCTTGTGACTGAGGAGAATATGAGGACCACCTCTCTTATCATCAGTATTGGTCTTCTTCTGGTTTGTGCAGGTAAATATGTGGACCTTCTTTTGTGAGGTAAAATGTAAGGCATATACTGTAGATAGCAACTAAATAGGCCCAATGAAATGTAACTAAATAGGTCTTGTCATGACTTGCCCTCCTGGATGGAGATCAAAGGTTCTGGCTAACCAAAGGTTTCAAGACCCCCCTTCTCCTGGGGGAGTTGGCCGGTTTTATGGCGGCAGTGAAAACCTTGCAGGAACTGTCTCTCCCACTCTGCAGAAATGGAAGTTAAAAATCCCTTTGTTACAGAGAGAGGTTTTGCAGTACTGTAACATCAAAAGGTTAGACATTAAAAAAATATTTCTCACGTAAATAATGAGGGTCAGGAGGGACTTAAAGAACAATCATGTCAAATCAGTTGTTGTTTTGTGATCTTATTAGGGACGGTACAACCAGATAACGGTAACTCTACAAATGTATACGTCCAAGTTATCAGATTTACAGCTACATTTTGTGGAACATATATGATTTAATATGAAACTATTTGTGAGAAGATTAAATATGATTTTTGCCTTCTAAATGAAACTGGCTCTCATGAGGACCGCCAGAAGAAAGGAAGACCCAGAGTTACCTCTGCTGCAGAGGATAAGTTCATTAGAGTTACAAGCCTTAGAAATGACATCCCAAATAAATGCTTCCGAGTTCAAGTAACAGACACATTTTAACATCAACTGTTCAGAGGAGACTGCGTAAATCAGGCCTTCATGGTCAAATTACTGCAAAGCAGTGGTGTAAAGTACTTCTTAAATATTTTGGGGAGGTATCTGTAATTTACTTTCTTAATTATATTTTTGGCAACTTTTACTTCACTACATCCGAAAGAAAATAAATACTTTTTACTCCATATACATTTTCCCTGACACCCAAAGTACTCGTTACATTTTAACAGGAAAATTGTCCAATTCACACACTCGTCAAGAGAACATCTCTGGTCATCCCTACTGCATCTGATCTGGCAAACTCACTAAACACAAATGCTTCATTTGTAAATTATGTCTGAGTGTTGGACTGTGCCCTTGGCTATCCGTCGATATAAAAAAATATTGAAAAAATTGTGCAGTCTGGTTTGCTTAATATAAGGAATTTGAAATTATTTATACTTTTGATACTTAACTCTTGGGGCTGGGTGTCCCGCTAGCGGGATTGAAGCCGACAACATCCGGTGAAATTGGAGGGTGCGCAATTCAAATAAATAGTCATAATATTAAACATTCATGAACATACAAGTGTCTTATATCATTTAAAATCTTAACTTCTTGTTAATCCAACTGCGTTTTCAGGCTTTACGGCGAAAGCATACCATGCGATTACCTGAGGATAGCGCCCCACATCAACATCACAAATAACGATAAAATAAATCACTTACCTTTGAACATCTTCCTCTGTTTGCAATCCCAAGGGTCCCAGCTACAACATGAATGGTCGTTTTGTTCAAAAAAATCATTCTTTATATCCCAAAAGGTCTGTTTAGTTGGCGCCATTGATTTCACTAATCCACTCATTCAACATGTAGACAAAGGAGTCCAAAAAGCTACCGGTAAACTTGATCCAAACAAGTCAAACAACGTTTCTAATCAATCCTCAGGTCGTCTAAAATGTAAATAAACTATAATATTTCACATGGAAAGTACTATGTTCTATAGGAGAGGAAAATTCGTAAGCACGCGCCTTCTCCCTCGCACGCTGAAAGACTGATTTGGTCCATGTGCTCTCCCAACAGAAACTCCAAATACTTGTTCATTTTTTCAAAAAAGAAGCCTGAAACCTTGAAAAAAGACTGACATCTAGTGGAAGCCATAGGAATTGCAATTTGGGTAACGGACATAAGGGTTTCCAATAGAGGTCGACCGATCATGATTTTCAACGCCAATACCGATTATTGGAGGACCAAAAAAGCTGATACCGATTGTTCTGTTACTGTTACTCAGTAGCAGGTTGAATATTCTAATAGGAAGTTGCAGAAATGTGTACACTTTCTGCTAGTTCATAACATTTTGACCATAGCATACTATTACCATGCGCTTTTCCGGCTGTACTTCCACTACTTCCTGGTCATCAAGGTCAACCTCTTGGCATTGCCCATGGATTTCCCAAACTGTGAAGAAAAATGTATACGTCACTCAAGTGATGGGTACTTCACTTGTATGGTTCTGAAACCAAAGGTGAACTTGGAGATGATTTAGGCCTCCCACCCACAGTTCCCCTTGCACCCTATCCCAATGTATGTCCTGAATATATAGTAGTTACTACTTGAGTTAATAAATAAAATCTCACCTGAACAAGCCAGCAGACTGAAGGCAAGGAGGACCAGAGATATCTTCATGATTTGTGCTGGTAGAGATGTGAAGAGTAAAAGTCATGTTGGGGTCTGGTAAAGTGACTTAGGAATCAGACAAGCCCCTTTTTATATAGAAGCCCCTTTAGCCACAGCTCCCTGTACAAACCCCACCTACGATCTATTGATAGTACATCTCACATTAACCAGAAGACACAAACCTTACAAGTCAACCGGATATTACGTGGAAGGACAACATTTTCTTGTGGTTTAGACCAACAGTACATACTGATGAAGAGTAATCTTCATAATCACCTTTTTCCATCTCGACACAGTCTGATTTTCATTGTAATTGAATATTAGTCAATTACCGATTAAGAAATGTGTTCTGTGTTGGAAAGAGCAGGTGTTCTTAATTTTTTGTATAATCAGTGTATGTTTCCAGCAGAATACACCACACTGACATATGGATTAAAACTTGTTCAGCTAGTTTACAAGTGATACATTTAGGGCTATATTTACTAAGCTAACATATGGAGTTGTTTTAAGATAGTAAAAACATGGACCATTTAGCTATTTTAATTTGTATTTTAAGACACCTGTAGGTATATATATATAAGAAATTGACTAATTAAAAAGGCAGACTAACTAAACAGAGCACAGAGATATATACACACAAAATCTTTCCCTCAGCCATTACATGCGGAAATTGACTCTTAAGGGTTTAATAAAGAAATCACACCACATTCCATATGGATAAAAACTTGAGGCAATCCATTCCAGTGATACTGACAATAAGTCAAACACCACTGAGGATGATTGTATTAATTAACACAAGTTTTTGGGGGGAGAAATGAACAAGACCAGAAAAGCTTAAATGATGCTTTCAGTAAGCTTCAAATAAATACAAAATGTAATGTAAAGCTAAGATATTGCAGAATATTCCTCAAATAAACAGTAAACCATATGTAGCCAATGACGATCATTATTGAATTTGGTAATATGGTTATTGTACGTTTGTTTTATATCTTGGCTAATCAAATTTCGCTACATGGATTAAAAAGTACAGTGAATTCTAATCTAAGTGAAAGTAAAGAAGGATCAGTCCCTCCAGGATTCCGTGATTCCACACATTATGCGAGGAACTGTAATTTGACCAATCACCACACAATTTTTGCTAGCTAAAGATTGTAACACCAGATAATTTCTCCCAATCAATGAGAGAAGATTTCAAAAATACAAGATGGCGGTGTACACCTTGTTGGATTCATTCATGGAGCAGAACATAGATTTGGATAGGGGGTCGGGCATAGCAAGTTATGAGACCAGGCATTTTCTTTTGTTCTCTCTCTTACATCCAGAACAAGTGTGTTACTTAACTGTTAAATCAGAGATACAACTCAGCCACTGCTCACACCAAGTTGGGGGGCAACATTGTTTCACATACAAAAACTTAGAAAGTATAGTGCATTCGTTAAGTATTCAGACCCTTTGACTTTTTCCACATTGTTACATTACTCTCACGGCTGTTGAAGGATGAGGACCAAGGTGCAGCGTAGTGGGCGTACATTATCTTTATTTTAAGCAAAATGACGCCAAACAAAACAATAAACACTACAACAACATACCGTGAAGCTCACAAGCAAAGTGCTCTAAACAGAGACAACCTCCCACACACACACAGGTGGGAAAAGGGTACCTAAGTATGGTTCCCAATCAGAGACAACGATAGACAGCTGTCCCTGATTGAGAACCATACCCGGCCAAACACAAAGAAATAGAAAACATAGAACACAAAACGTAAAATGCCCACCCCAACTCACTCCCTGACCGAATCAAAACAGAGACATAAAAAAGATCTAAGGTCAGGGCGTGACAGTACCCCACCCCCCCAAAGGTGCAGACTCCGGCCGCAAAACCTAAACCTATAGGGGAGGGTCTGGGTGGGCATCTATCCGTGGTGGCAGCTTTGGTGAGGGACTTGGACCCCGGTCCACCTCAGGCTTGGCCCACTTAGGTAGTGCCTCTCGAGCGGGGACCATCGCCCCCGACCCCGGACTGGGCACCCTCGCCGCCGGCCCCGGACTGGAGGGAGACTCTGGCAGCTCCGGACAGGAGGGAGACCCTGGCACAGGACTTACCAGGCCTTCTCTAGCCCGGCACGTGCGGGGAGCTGGAACAGGCCGCACTGGGTTCTACTGGCGAACTGGGGAAACCTTGCTTAGAGCCGGCGCAGGATATCCTGGCCCAAGGAGACGCACTGGAGGTCTGGAGAGCAGGGCTGGCACAATCCGTCCTGGCTGGATCCTCACCCTAGCCCGGCAGATGCGGGGAGCAGGGATGTAGCTCACCGGGCTAAGAACGCACACAGGAGATACCGTGTGCTCTACTGCATAACACGGTGCCTGACCAGTACGACGCCCGCCACGGTAAGCACAGGGAGTTGGCTCAGGTCTCCAACTTGACTCTGTCACACTCCCCGTGTGCCCCCCAAACATTTTTGGGTTGGGGCTGCCTCTCGGGCTTCCTTGCCAGCCGTGTTCCCTCGTAATGTTGCCACTCAGCCTTAGCTGCCTCTAGTTCCTCCTGTGGATGGCGATACTCCCCAGCCTGCCTCCAGGGTCCCTTGCCATCCAAGATCTCATCCCATGTCCAGGAGTCCATTACACCACGCTGCTTGGTCCTTTGGTGGTTGGGAGGTTCTCTCACGGCTGTTGAAGGATGAGGACCATGGTGCAAGCGTGGTGAGCGTACATTTTCTTTATTTTAAGCAAAATGTCACCAAACAAAACAATAAACACTTCATTAAAAAAAATGCAGGAGTGGCTTCAGGACAAGTCTCTGAATGTCCTTGAGTGGCCCAGCCCAGAGCTTGAGAGGATCTGCAGAGAAGAATAGGAGAAACTCCCCAAATACAGGTGTGCGCCGAGCTTGTAGCGTCATACCCAAGACTCAAGGCTGTAATCGCTGCCAAAGAAGCTGAATACTTATGTAAATTTTTTTTTACAAATTTTTAAATTAAATTTATGCATTTGCAAAAAAAAAATCCTAAAACCTGTTTTTGCTTAATTATTATGTGGTAAACGTCTGACAAAAATGAGTTATTAAATTTTAGAATAAGGCTGTAACATAAAAATGTGGAGAAAGTGAAGGGGTCTGAATACTTTCCAAATGAACTGTATAACCGCACCCACAAAGACACACTGAAGTAGATATATCTGCATAATGCATAATATTAATATAACATAATATAATATAAATGCCTGAGATCACTCTGCAACCTGTCATCAAAAGATACACCTTGTGAATTCCACTTTTCTAACTCTCAACAAATCAAATCAAATCTTATTGGTCACATATACATGGTTAGCAGATGTTAATACGAGTGTAGCGAAATGCTTGTGATTCTAGTTCCGACCGTGCAGTAATATCTAACAAGTAATCTAACAATTTCACAACAACTACCTTATACAACAGTAGGACCATGATTGAGGTCTTAAGAGTACAGGTCTACTAGTCAAATAAAATACAAAAATGCTGTAAAGCCAACTGGGAAGGGTTGCAGTTTTAGGAAGACTCAAATTAAACATACATAGGTTTATGTAGTGTAATGTTTATATATCTGCTTCTGAGAGGATTCTAGCTAGACTTGAGTATAACCACATGCATGTCTTAGTCTGGCTTGCCTCAAACCAAAAGGTTAGACACAGCAGCTGTGGGTAGAGACTACATGTCCAATGATTTGCTCATGCTGCACTCTCTGTAAAGTATTTCAGTATGAACGCATGCATCATGATTCAAACTGTGAAAAGGTTTGTACATGTTTAAAAAAAAATGTCCCCAACCGTAATAGTGTGGTTAGCAGCACAATGGGTATGCTTAAATAATTAACAAGGTCACAGTAGCACCATCCACAAGTTGCACTAACAGAAACCATTTAGTAATTGCTTTTTAGAAATTGGAAATTGCAATAAATGGTGATGAAATTAGTTATCCTAACCATAATTGGCTTGGCCCAATCTCTGAGTGATATAGTGATACATTAAGGTGATAACACTGATGTGCGACTAGGAACTTTACCACAGTATCTTGAAGCTCACCCAACACCCTCCTTTGTAGAAATATTAAACAGTGAGAAGAAGGCCTGTCAGGAAACCAAAGTGTGAAGCTGTGTTTATTTAAAACTCACAACCAGTTGGGTGTGAACATTGTTTCACTGGCAAGACTCATGATGCTCCACCCCCAGTGTTGTGTCAGAGATACAGTGGCTGTGGGAAGAGACTAGGGGGAACATGACAGATCAAAGCGATTTAATCATTTCTCAGCTTGACCATTTCTTCAGTCAATCAGCAAATGTTGGGAGGTTGCATGGACGTTCAGATAGGTCAAAAGTCACTGGGTGGAGAGGAGGCTGTGGAGTCCCGCTGAGGTCCCTGCCTGTTTCTCTCACAGGTCCACATACACCACGGAGAGACAGACAGGCCAACACCTGGACAGCAGGACACACTGAACTTACAGAGCTCAGTACTGGACAGTCAGGTCACACGATCCAGAGGTAGTGTACAGGGCAGACACTTGGAAAAGACCCAGGCAGCTAAATATAGAAGGACAAGGGTGATATACATTGAGAGAAACCACAAACACACACCTGGCGAGGGTGGCCACTCTGCCGTCCATCAGTTGATTTCCTGCAAGACTCAGGTGGGTCAGGGAGCAGTCATCCTGTGGAACACACAAAGAACCAATCAGAACCATGTTCTCTGTGACTCCTTTTCCATTTTCAGCAAGGGACCAATCAAATCCCAGATATCATGGTATGCCCTTGACCAGGCTGTTGGTACTATGTCTATCACCCAATATGTCAGTGTTGAGTTCAGCCTCCAGCTTAAACATTACTAGTTGACATGAATCCTACTTACAGGGGGACCATCACTACATTTGTTCCTCTATTGAAGACCATCTTGCCATAGCTCTCCATTAAGTCAAATGGTGTACACACTTTAATATACAACCAATGTATTCTAACTACTATATCAGCACATGCTTCTTAGCTTGAATACCAAAGGCAAAGTTGTGCAGCAGATAAGTATATGACATACTTCCTTTTCAACATGAGGTGCCTGCCTCAGATCTGTGGTTTAGGTTTACTGGTTAGCAGACCACAGAAAACAGGCGCTTTTTGTCACCTGCCTACACACAATACCCCATAATGTAAAAATTAAATAAGACCATCATGCCATAGCTCTCCATTATGTCAAATGGTGTACACACTTTAATATACAACCATTGTATCCTACCATATCAGCACATGCTTCTTAGCTTGAATACCAAAGGCAAAGTTGTGCAGCAGATAAGTGTATGACAAACTTCCTTTTCAACCTTTGAAATGTTTTCACAACTTGCAAGGCGCCTGCCTCAACCTAAACTACGGGTCTTACTGGTTAGCAGACCACAGATAACAAACACTTTACAGAGAAACAAAAGTTCCATTACCAGAAACCCAACCAGTTATTTCGACAAATTCTGTTGAAAGCTTCTTTATGATTTTACTGATTTATTTATTGTATTTGCAGTCTTCATCATGTCCCTTCCTGAACAAATTTCCTCAACTAAGTAAATATTTACTGATGAGACTGAAGGTTTATGCAGTTATTTAGACAAACAATGTTTAATTCATGTGAAAGTACACAATATAATATTATTTTATTTTAATTTGTGTGTGTGTGTGCATTCGTATTTGTGCATTTGTACGTGTGTGTGTGTGTGTGTGTGTTCATCTGGGAAAGGAGTACTAACGTCAGATGTTTTGAAGGAGGGTGGTCAGCGGTTCCACAGCGGATGGCAGACAGATCGAGTTGAGTGAGACATTGGAGAGGCAGAGTCTTCAGGACCAGCTCAAAGCCCATAGAGCACAGGGCATTATGGGACAGATTCACCAACTTCAGGTGCCCTGTTCCTGTAGGACGATGATATGGCTGATTCTTAGGTCACATTTCAAGAACCACCTCACAAACAGATAGCAATGTATCCATGTGGATAGCAATGTATCCATTCTGTCTCCTATGCTTTTCACCATTTATATAAATGTTCTAATGCTAATAATATGTGTCATATCAATGTAAAAAGGGTATCAATGAACCTGTTTACCTGCCAGTGTGCTGGCCAGTAAGAGGCGGTGTTGCTTTATTCCTGCGAAGGCGCTGGCCCGTAGGAGGCTGTGTAGCTACAAGCAGCAGGGTTTGAAGATGCAGGCCAGCAGGGGGAAGCTGGCCATTAGGGGGCAGGCTGACAGCAGGCAGGACAGGGTCCGTCACCCAGCGGGTTCACACTCCAGTCCAACTTCTCCAGACACTACGAGGGCGGGAGCGGGGGAGAGACAAGATTTTGTGTAAAAGACAGCCTCATATGTCAGACCATTTTCCAACCACAAACACCTAGCCTGGCCTGTCCTGCACACCCACTGCTGCCTGTCAGGCTACTGCAGAAAGTTTGGCGGGGCTGTGACCATCACTGAACAGAGGGTACTGAATCGAGTGCCCCATACGGGGACATAGCACAGAGACTTACAAGTCAGTATCATACAATGCCTTCAGAAAGTATTCACACCCTTTGACTTTTTCCACATTTTGTTGTGTTACATCCTGAATTTAAAATTAAATAAATTGAGCTTTTTGTCACTGGCCTACACACAATAATCAATACCCCATCTAAAAATGAAAATCTGAAATGTCTTGAGTCAATATGTATTTAACCCCTTTGTTATGGCAAGCCTAAATAAGTCCAGGATAAAAATGTGCTTAAAACCTCTTGAAGCAAGGGGGCACTATTTTTATGTTTGGAAAAATAACATTCCCAAAGTTAACGGCCTTTTTCTCAGGACCAGATGCTAGAATATGCATATATTTGACAGCTTAGGATAGAAAACACTCTAAAGTTTCCAAAACTGTCAATATATTGTCTGTGAGTATAACAGAACTGATATTGCAGGCGAAACCCTGAGGAAAATCAAAGCAGGAAGCTGTTTCTATTTTGAAAACTCCATGTTCCATAGCCTGCCATTGCTCCATTTAAAGGGATATCAAACAGATTCCTTTTCCTATCGCTTCCTCAAGGTGTCACCAGTCTTCAGACATAGCTTCAGGCTTTTATTTTGAAAGATGAGCCAGAACGATAACCTTGCTTCAAGTGGTCACATGAGTTTTGCTCACGCAACAGAATTTGGACAGCTATTGTTTTTCCCTCTCCTACTGTGAAAGACATTTGCGGTTGATATATTATCGATTATATATTTTAAAAACAACCTAAGGATTGATTATTAAAAACGTTTGATATGTTTCTGTGGACATTATGGATATTATTTGGAATTTTTGTCTGCGTTGTCGTGACGGCTCTTTCCTGTGGATTTCTGAACATAACGCGACAAACAAACAGAGGTATTTGGATATAAAAATTATCTTTATGGAACAAAAGGAAAAAAATGTGTGTAACTGGGAGTCTCGTGAGTAAAACATCCAAAGATCATCAAAGGTAAACGATTAATTTGATTGCTTTTCTGATTTTCGTGACCTAGCTACTTAATGCTTAGTGTACATAATGTTTTTCTATGCTATGAATAAACTTACACCAACGCTTGGATTGCTTTCGCTGTAAAGCATCATTTCAAAATCTGAGACGACAGGTGGATTAACAAAAGGCTAAGCTGTGTTTTGCAATATTGCACTTGTGATTTCATGAATATGAATATTTTTTAGTAATATTATTTGACTGTGGCGCTATGCTCAAAAATCGGTATTTTTGGACACCGATTTGGCCGATTTCTTCTTTATTTTTTTTATATATATTTTTTTACACCTTTATTTAACTAGGCAAGTCAGTTAAGAACACGTTCTTATTTTCAATGACGGCTTAGGAATGGTGGGTTAACTGCCTTGTTCAGGGGCAGAACGACAGCTCGGGGATTCAATCTTGCAACCTTACAGTTAACTAGTCCAACGCTCTAACCACCTGCCTCTCATTGCACTCCACGAGGAGCAAACCTGTTACGTGAATGCAGTAAGAAGCCAAGGTAAGTTGCTAGCTAGCATTAAACTTCTTATAAAAAACAATCAATCAATCATAATCACTAGTCAACTACACATGGTTTATGATATTACTAGTTTATCTAGCGTGTCCTGCGTTACATATAATCAATGCGGTGCGCATTCGCGGAAAAAGACTGTCGTTGCTCGCTCTGAGACTTGGAGTAGTTGTTCCCCTTGCTCTGCATGGGTAACGCTGCTTCGAGGATGGCTGTTGTCGATGTGTTCCTCGTTCGAGCCCAGGTAGGAGCGAGGAGAGGGACGGAAGCTATACTGTTACACTGGCAATACTAAAGTGCCTATAAGAACATCCAATAGTCAAAGGTATATGGAATACAAATGGTATAGAGATAAATAGTCCTATAAATACTAACTACAACCTAAAACCTCTTACCTTGGAATATTGAAGTCTCATGTTAAACGGAACCACCAGCTTTCATATGTTCTCATGTTCTGAGCAAGGAACTTAAACGTTAGCTTTTTTATATGGCACATATTGCACTTTTACTTTCTTCTCCAACACTTTGTTTTTGCATTATTTAAACCAAATTGAACATGTTTCATTATTTATTTGAGGCTAAATGGATTTTTATTGATGTATTATATTATGTTAAAATAAGTGTTAATTCAGTTGTTGTAATTGTCATTATTACAAATAACAAACAAAAAAATTGACCGATTAATCTGTATCGGCTTTTTTTGGCCCTCCAATAATCAGTATCGGTATCGGCGTTGAAAAATCATAATCGATCGACCTCTAGCATGTATGTACAGTCAGTGTGGGGACGACATCCTCGATACACTTATTGATAAAGCCAGTGACTGATGTGGTGTACTCCTCAATGCCATCGGAAGAATCGCAGAACATATTCCAGTCTGTGCTAGCAAAACAGTCCTGTAGTTTAGCATCTCCTTCATCTGACCACTTTTTTATAGACCGAGTCACTGGTGCTTCCTGTTTTTTCATTTTTTCATGTAAGCAGGAATCAGGAGGATATAATTATGGTCAGATTTGCCAAATGGAGTGTTGCGCATTTAAAATGCTGATAGATATTAGGTAAAACTGATTTAAGTTTCCCATGCATTAAAGTCCCCAGCCACTAGGAGCGACACCTCTGGGTGAGTGGTTTCCTATTTGCTTATTTCCTTATACAGCTGACCGAGTAAGGTCTTAGTGCCAGCATCCGTCTGTGGTGGTAAATAAACAGTCATGAATAAAATAGATAAAAACTCTCTTGGCAAAGAGTGAGGTCTGCAGCTTATCATGAGATACTCTACTTCAGGCAAGCAAAATCTAGAGACTTCCTTAGATTTCATGCACCAGCTGTTGTTTACAAATATACACAGACATCCTCCCTTGTCTGACCAAAGTGTGCCATTTTATCTAGTTGGTACAGGGTATTTCCCGCCAGTTTAATGTTTTCCATGTCGTCATTCAACCACGATTCGGTGAAACACAAAATATTACAGTTTTTTATATCCTGTTGATAGGAGATTTGTAATCGTACATCATCTAATTTATTGTCCAATGAATACAATATATATTTATTTGATATTTTGCTAAGTAGCCACCATTTGCCTTGATGACAGCTTTGCACACTCTTGGCATTCTCTCAACCATCATCATGAGGTAGTTACCTGGAAAGGATATCAATTAACTGGTGTGCCTTGTTAAAAGTTCATTTGTGGAATTTCTTTCCTTCTTAATGCGTTTGAGCCAATCAGTTGTGTTGTGACAAGATTAGGGGTGGTATACAGAAGTTAGCCCTAGCTGGTAAAAGACCAAGAACAGCTCTAATAACCAAAGAGAAATGAAAGTCCCTCATTGCTTTAAGACATGAAGGTCAGTCAATCCGGAAAATGTTAAGAACTTCAAGTGCAGTCGCAAAACTATACAACAAAGGCTATACAACAAAAAAAGTATATCTCTATCTTAAACAGACAGATTTGAATAGGGATTATTTTATTATGTTAATTAGTTTGAAGCCCAGTGCAGTTAAAATCTTGATTTTTCTATATTTTAAATATATTTCCACACTATGATTTGGAATAATACTGTGAAATTGTGAAAAGTAGGCGTGCCGCAGCCTCTCTCGCTTCAGGAACAGAAGAGATTGTTTCCTGACCGGTGGCAGTTCCTATGGAGTGGGGGCTGCTGGGAAATGTAGGCGAGATGGTGCCGACGTAGGTAAGATGGTGCCGACAGGGAGGGTAGCCTCGCTTCTAGTCCTTAGGAAAATATGCAGTATTTTGTTTTTTAATGTGCTATTTCTTACATTGTTAGCACAGAAAATCTTAAGTGTTATTACATACTATTGAAGAACTATTGAATATCAGAGCGACGTCAACTTACCAACATTACACCCAGTAATACGACTTTCCCGAAACAGATCCTTTGTTCACACCACCACCCAGGGCATTTGATCTGATCCCAGAGGCCGACCCAAAACAACAACGCCGCAGAAGAGGTATACCGAGTGTCCTCCTGGTCAGACTTCGGAGGTGTGCACACCACCCACCTCTTTTGAGTATATTACTCGCCAATTTCCAGTCTCTAGATAACAAGGTAGATGAAATTAGGGCAAGGGTTGCTTTCCAGAGAGACATCAGCGATTGTAACATACTCTGTTTCAATGAAACATGGCTCTCTCTGGATTTGTTGTCCGAGTTGGTACAGTCACTGGGATTCTTTATGTGTCGCGCAGACAGAAATCTCTCTGGGAAGAAGAAGGGCGGGGTTATATGCTTCATGATTAACGACATATTATCCGGTGCCGACAGAGATGGCGGCCTCGCTTTGCGTTCCTAGGAAACTATGCTGTATTATGTTTTTTTTAACGTGTTATATCTTACATTGGTACCCCAGGTAATCTTAGGTTTAATTACATACAGTCGGAAGGAACTAAAGGATTTAAGAGCAACGTCAACTCACCATCATTACGACCAGGAATTACGACTTTCCCGAAGTGGATCCTCTGTTTTGCCCACCACCCAGGACAATGGATCGGATCCTAGTCGGCGAACCAAAACAACGACTCCGTAAAAGAGGCAGACGAAGCGGTCTTCTGGACAGGCTCCGGAGACGGGAACATCGCGCACCGCTCCGGAGTATACTACTCGCCAATGTCCAGTCTCTTGACAATAAGGTTGATGAAATCCGAGCAAGGGTAGCATTCCAGAGAGACATAAGAGACTGTAACGTTCTTTGCTTCACGGAAACATGGCTCACTCGAGACAAGCTGTGGGAGTCGGTACAGCCAGCTGGTTTCTTCAAGCATCACGCCGACAGAAACAAGCATCTTTCTGGTAAGAAGAGGGGCGGGGGGGGTGTGCTTTATAATTAACGAGACATGGTGTGATCATAACAACATATAGGAACTCAAGTCCTTCTGTTCTCCTGATTTAGAATTCCTCACAATCAAATGTCGACCACATTATCTACCAAGAGAATTCTCTTCGATTATAATCACAGCCGCATATATTCCCCCCCAAGCAGACACATCGATGGCCCTGAATGAACTTTATTTGACACTATGTAAACTGGAAACCACATATCCTGAGGCTGCATTCATTGTAGCTGGAGATTTTTACAAGTAAATCTGAAAACAAGACTCCCTAAATTCTATCATATCGATTGTGCTACCAGGGCTGGTAAAACCCTGGATCATTGTTATTCTAACTTCCGCAACGCATATAAGGCCCTCCCCCGTCCTCCTTTCGGAAAAGCTGACCACGACTCCATTTTGTTGCTCCCTGCCTATAGACAGAAACTAAAACAGGAAGCCCCCCCGCTGAGGTCTGTTCAACGCTGGACCGAACAATCTGCTTCAAGATTGCTTCGATCACGTGGACTGGGATATGTTCCGCATTGCGTCAAACAACAACATTGACGAATACGCTAATTCGGTGTGCGAGTTCATTAGCAAGTGCATCGGCGATGTCGTACCCAAAGCAACTATTAAAACATTCCCAAACCAGAAATTGATGGCAGCATTTGGGCAAAACTGAAAGTGCGAACCACTGCTTTTAACCAGGGCAAGGTGACCGGAAACATGACCAAATACAAACAGTGTAGCTATTCCCTTCACAAGAGGAATCAAACAAGCTAAGCGTCAGTATAGAGACAAAGTAGAGTCGCAATTCAACGGCTCAGACACAAGAGGTATGTGGCAGGGTCTACAGTCAATCACGGATTACAAAAAGAAAACCAGCCCCGTCGAGGACCAGGATGTCTTGCTCCCAGACAGACTTTGCTCGCTTTGAGGACAATACAGTGCCACTGACATGGCCCGCTACCAAAATCTGCAGACCCTCCTTCACTGCAGCTGATGTGATTAACCCTCGCAAGGCTGCAGGCCCAGACGGCATCCATAGCCGCATCCTCAGAGCATGCGCAGAACAGCTGGCTTGTGTGTTTATGGACATATTCAATCTCTCCCTTTCCCAGTCTGCTGTCCCCACATGCTTCAAGATGGCCACCATTATTGTTCCTGTACCCAAGAAGACAAAGATAACTGAACTAAATGATTATCGCCCTGTAGCACTCACTTCAGTCATCATGAAGTGCTTTGAGAGTAGTCAAGGATCATATCACCTCCACCTTACCTGCCACCCTAGACCCACTTCAATTTGCATACAGCCCCCAATAGGTCTACAGACGATGCAATCGCCATCACACTGCTCACTGCACACTGCCCTATCCCATCTGGACAAGAGGATTACCTATGTAAGAATGCTGTTCATTGACTACAGCTCAGTATTCAACACCATAGTACCCTCCAAGCTCATCATTAAGCTCATCATCAAGCTTGAGGCCCTGGGTCTCAACCCAGCCCTGTGCAATTGAATCCTGGACTTCCTGACGGGCCACCCCCAGGTGGGGAAGGTAGGAAACAACATCTCTACTTTGCTGATCCTCAACACTCGGGCCCCACAAGGGTGCATGCTCAGACCCCTCCTGTACTCCTTGTTCACCCATGACTGCGTGGCCATGCGCTCCTCCAACTCAATCATCAAGTTTGCAGACAACACAACAGTAGTGTGCTTGATTACCAACAATGACGAGACAGCCTACTGGGAGTTGAGGGCACTCGGAGAAAGGTGTCAGGTTAACAACTTCTCCCTCAATGTCAATAAAACAAAGGAGATGATTGTGGACTTCAGGAAACAGCAGAGGAAGCACGCCCCTATCCCCATCGACGGGACAGCAGTGGAGAAGGTGGAAAGTTCCTCGGCTTACACATCACGGACAAACTGAAATGGTCAACTCACACAGACAGTGTGGTGAAGATGGTGCAACAGCAGGAGGCTGAAGAAATTTAGCTTGTCACCTAAAACTCTCACAATCTTTTACAGATGCACAATTGTGAGCATCCTGTTGGGCTGTATCACCGCCTGGTACAACAACTGCAACGCCCACAAATGCAAGGATCTCCAGAGGGTGGTGCGGTCTGCACAACGCATCACAGGGGGCAAACTATCTGCCCTCCAGGACACCGACAGCACCCGATGTCACAGGAAGGCCAAAAAGATCATCAAGGACAACAACCACTGCCTGTTCACCTCGCTATCATCCAGAAGGCGAGGTCAGTACAGGTGCCATCAAAGCTGGGGCCGAGAGACTGAAAAACAGCTTCTATCTCAAGGTCATCAGACTGTTAAACAGACATCACTAACACAGAGAGGCTGCTACCTACATGCAGACTGAAATCATTGGCCACTTTAATAAATGGATCACTAGTCACTTTAATAATGTCACTTTAATAATGTTTACATATCTTGCATTACTCATCTCATATGTATATACTGCATTTTATGCCATCTATTGCATGTTGCCTTTGCCGCTCGGTCATCGCTCATCGATATATTTGTATGTATATGTTCTTATTCCATCCCTTTCCTTAGATTTGTGTATTAGGTAGTTTTTGTGGAATTGTTAGATTACTTGTTAGATATTATTGCAAAACTAGAAGCACAAGCATTTTGCTACACTCGCAATAAGCTGCTAACCATGTGTATGTGACCAATAAAATTTTATTTGTTCATTACTTCAACAAGGAGTAAATCACATCCAGACCTGCTTCTCTTGTCTTAGTACTTTCTCACAGATTCTGTTATAGTCTGAAAGTGTTGAGTCATTGAGAATTGGTTTGATTTTAAACCAATTATATTAATCTCATTCCCAATGTTGTAATTCAACTAGTACCCCAAAGATGATGGAGGCCTCTGTCCCTCTGTGTCTGTGGCGTTGTGGGAGCCGCGCTGTGCCATTAGAGAGCCTCAGTGTGAGATGAGGTGCTACTGCAATCTCCTGGTGGATAAATACCGCCCTCCGGTGGGGTTCAGACGCTCTGAGTTCTCTGTATGAAAGAGCTGACTGTCCGGCAGAGCGGTGAAGGACCCATGAGCAGCACTGAAATGGAGTGTAGAAACATTAACTACACAGTAGAATAGTTAATGTCCTTACAGCAACAGAAGTATATTGTGGCAGATGCATTTTTTTCTGGAAATTAAGCTGATTAAAGACCTCACAAAAGGTGTGTGAGTGAGATGATGTATCCACATGTACCAAATATAAACATCAGTAAAGCTAAATGTGACACATTGAATATACAGCAGGGTTGGGGTCAATTCCATTTTAATTCCAGTTAATTCAGGAAGTACATTGAAATTCCAATTATCTTCAATACTTTTTAATGTGGGGAATTTGGAATTTGGTTAACTTTCTGAATTGACTGGAATTTAAATGGTTTGAACCCCAACCGTGATATACAGGCCTCATATATTCCACCCAGTTTCATTATATTCCACCCACCTTCATTATATACACCATTTTGCACTGTTCTAGTCTTCTTGTGTTGTAGGCCTACACTGAGCAGAAGAAGTATGTTAATTAAGTACCTCTCTGTAGCCCTGGAGGTCCATATATCTGTAGTAAGCACAACACAGGGTACATTGGCCATTCCTTGATAACTTGATCTGTGGATTGCTTATATAGCGCAGGTACTAACTACCTTTTTGCTGAAAGAGGTGAGAAAGGGAAGTTCGTAACCTGGCTTGAGCACGTGCTGAACTAGTTCCCGCCTACGCCTCACAAAAGGACAGTTTGAAATGTGCCAATTCAAGGCACGCTTTGATGACTTCACTGTTGGCAGAGAACTGCTGCTGCTCCTCCAAAACCCCTTATTGGTCACAAATGTGACAAAGTTGTCAGATCTTCAGATGGGTAGATGAAATGGAGTTGATTGAGCTGCAAAAAAATGTGTCTTTGAAGGAGCAGGCTGGTGATTGTGACCCTGTTACTTTCTGGGGAAAGATGGTGCCTACAGCTGATGTCCCTGTTCTCAAGATACTGGCACTATACACATACTGGCTCCACATACTGCTGTGAATCATCCTTCTCCACAATTAACTTTATTTTAAAAAACTCTGGTCACTCTGAGCCTTGCCCTTGCATCAATGAGAAACATTTTTGAGAAACATTTGAACAGTAGTGTATATATATTTGCTCTATCGCCATTCATTTAGAATAGTTGAGTATCTGGAGCATCAGCATTTGTGGGTTTGATTACAGGCTCAAAATGGCCAGAAACAAAGAACTTTCTTCTGAAACTCATCAGTCTATTATTGTTCTGAATTAAGGCTATTCCATGCGAGAAATTGCCATGAAACTGAAGATCTCGTTGAACACTGTGTACTACTCCCTTCACAGAACAGCGCAAACTGGCTCTAAACAGAATAGAAAGAGGAGTGGGAGGCCCCGGTGCACGACTGAGCAAAAGGACAGGTACATTAGTGTCAAGTTTGAGTAACAGACACCTCACAAGTCCTCAACTGGCAGCTTCATTAAATAGTACCTCCAAAACACCAGTCTCAATGTCAACACTGAAGAGGCAACTCCGGGATGCTGGCCTTCTAGGCAGAGTTCCTCTGTCCAGTGTCTTTCCTCTTTTGCCCATATCAGATATGTCTATGTCCTGGGAAATGTTCTTGTTACTTACACCCTCATGCTAATCACATTAGCCAATGTTAGCTCAACCATCTCGTGGGGGGGACACTGATCCGGGAGAGGTTTTAACTCATACTCATATTTGGAGAAAAAACTTCAAAAACCCAGTCTCAAACAAAAAAAAAGAATCCGAAAGGTACAGAACAGCAGGCAGGCTCAGGGCAGGCAGAATGGTCAAAAACCATGAGAACTAGAAAACAGGAACTGACGAGAAACAGGAGTATGGGAAAAAACGCTGGTAGGCTCAACAAGACAAGATGAACTGGCAACAGACAATCAGAAAACACAGGTATAAATGCACAAGGGATAATGGGGAAAATGGGTGACACCTGGAGGGGGGTGGAGACAGTACAGGTGAATCAGATCAGGGTGTGACAACTCCAGCCGATGCTTGGCATTGTGCATGGTAATCTTAGGTTTGTGTGAGGCTGCAGGCCATGGAAACCCATTTCATGAAGCTCCCGACAAACAATTATTATGCTAACGTTGTTTCCAGAGGCAGTTTAAAGCAGGGACTCCATGGCAACAACATCACATGCGATAACGTTTTTACTTCGCACAAGCTGGGACAGGAGTTCCTAAAGAGGAAGCTGACGATGGTAGGAACAGTACGAAAAAACAAGCCAGAGCTCCAACCTCAGTTGTTGAATACACGGAACAGGCCAATCAATTCCTCCCTAATGTCCTACGTGCCAAAAAAAAAGGCAAAAATGTGGTACTCATGAATACGATGCACAGAGATGGGATAATCTGTGGCCAGGAACATAAAAAAACAGAAATCTAAATACACTGCTCAAAAAAATAAAAGGGAACAATTAAACAACACAATGTAACTACAAGTCAATCACACTTATGTGAAATCAAACTGTCCACTTAGGAAGCAACACTGATTGACAATAAATTTCACATGCTGTTGTGCAAATGGAATAGACAACAGGTGGAAATTATAGGAAATTAGCAAGACACCCCCAATAAAGGAGTGGTTCTGCAGGTGGGGACCTAAGACCACTTCTCAGTTCCTATGCTTCCTGGCTGATGTTTTGGTCACTTTTGAATGCTGGCGGTGCTTTCACTCTAGTGGTAGCATGAGACGGAGTCTACAACCCACACAGGTGGCTCAGGTAGTGCAGCTCATCCAGGATGGCACATCAATGCGAGCTATGGCAAGAAGGTTTGCTGTGTCTGTCAGTGTAGTGTCCAGAGCATGGAGGCGCTACCAGAAGACAGGCCAGTACATCAGGAGACGTGGAGGAGGCCGTAGGAGGGCAACAACCCAGCAGCAGGACCGCTACCTCCGCCTTTGTGCAACGAGGAGCAGGAGGAGCACTGCCAGAGCCCTGCAAAATACTCTCCAGCAGGCCACAAATGTGCATGTGTCTGCTCAAACGGTCAGAAACAGACTCCATGAGGGTGGTATGAGGGCCGACGTCCACAGGTGGGGGTTGTGCTTACAGCTAAACACAGTGCAGGACGTTTGGCATTTGCCAGAGAACACAAAGATTGGCAAATTCGCCACTGGCGCCCTGTGCTCTTCACAGATGAAAGCAGGTTCACACTGAGCACGTGACAGACGTGACAGTCTGGAGACGCCGTGGAGAACGTTCTGCTGCCTGCAACATCCTCCAGTGTGGGGTGGCATTTCTTTGGGGGGCCACACAGCCCTCCATGTGCTCGCCAGAGGTAGCCTGACTGCCATTAGGTACCGAGATGAGATCCTCAGACCCCTTGTGAGACCATATGCTGGTGCGGTTGGCCCTGGGTTCCTCCTAATGCAAAACAATGCTAGACCTCATGTGGCTGGAGTGTGTCACCAGTTCCTGCAAGAGGAAGGCATTGATGCTATGGACTGGCCCGCCCGTTCCCCAGACCTGAATCCAATTGAGCACATCTGGGACATCATGTCTCGCTCCATCTACCAACGCCACGTTGCACCACAGACTGTCCAGGAGTCATCAGACCATCCGCCACCTCATCAGGAGCATGCCCAGGCGTTGTAGGGAGGTCATACAGGCACGTGGAGGCCACACACACTACTGAGCCTCATTTTGACTTGTTTTAAGGACATTACATCAAAGTTGGATCAGCCTGTAGTGTGGTTTTCCAATTTTGAGTGTGACTCCAAATCCAGACCTCCATGGGTTGATACATTTGATTTCCATTGATAATTTGTGTGTGATTCTGTTGTCAGCACATTCAACTATGTAAAAAAAAAAGTATTTAATATGAATTTTTCATTCATTCAGATCTAGGATGTGTTATTTTAGTGTTCCCTTTATTTTTTGAGCAGTACCACAAAAGGAGGAGTGGATAATTTTGACAAGCTGGTGACTTGCTACAACTGCAAAAGAAGAACCCTATGCTGGTCACTTGTGATATTCTTCAACATCTTGGACATCTTGGCATACAATGTGTTTGTCATTTGGATGTCGTTGAACCCAGATTGGAATAGAGAGAAGCTCCAGAGAAGACACCTCTTTCTCAAGGAGCTGGGCAAGGCGTAGGCAAGACCTTAAATCAAGAGGCAGCATTATATACCAAGGACCCCAGCTTCTGCAGCAATCATGAGGAAGATTCAGGAGGAGGATGCTGATGCCCCTTCCATCTGAACCACAGAACCAACAACTTCTGGAAGTAAGTGTGATGTTGTTCCATGTGTGTGTGTGTCTGACTCTCCTACCTTGACCTGCTGTAACTATATTTGTGAGTGAGTAAAATTCAGGAACTAAGTTTTCATCATTCTAGATTTCAGCCGGTAGCAACAAGAAGGGCTGCGATGTGTGTGGGCCCAAGTAGGACAGGAAGACACAATACACATGCATCAAGTGCAATAAATACATTTGCAACATGCACACAGTAAAACTCTGTCCCTCATGGTGTGTAGACCAGCCTTCATTTGTTTTCAATGGGGCTCATTTATAATTTACATAAAATACTGTATGTAAAACGTGTCCTTCCAGTTTGTTCAGTTCCAAGCAATAAACATCAGTGATAAACCTTTTTTATTCAAGATAAACATGATTAATTCCACCCATGTCTTGACTATAAATTATTTTGTTGACAAAAATAAATTTAAAAAAAAGTGCTTTTACTGATAAATGTGATCTAGCAGAGGTAAATGGCACATTTTAACCATGTATGCGGTCTATATTGCTTGTAATTGTTATAAGTCAACATCTAAGTACTAATTATTTTTACATAAATTGTTATGGCTGTATTGTTTTAAAAACCCAATAATGTTGTGGGTCCATCAGCCCGCGAAGATTGGGTGAATAACAAAAACATGATCATACAGGAGTTAATTATCTGAAATAAAATAATGGGGGGGGTATTTTCCATACAATCCATTACGTACAATTGCACTAAACATGATTTGAATAATGCAAGATGTTAAATCCCAGCAGTCTTTAAAATTACATTCAGGAGCAAAAAGGTGTATTTGTTTTTAATTCCTAAAAAAAAAAAAAAATTGGAATATAACATTGAATAACAATAACTTAACTAATTAATTCAGTGTAACATTGATGTGGCAACGCTTTTACGCTATTACACGGTCCAAATGTGTACATACAATAGTGTAGTTCACAAATAAAGCTATCCCAGGTAAAATTGGAGCACAACTCATGAGCCCACCTCCTATACTGAGACCTCAGACCTAATCCAGTCCTCACTGAAATAGGGGGAGAGATGTCAATGGAAAAGCTCTCTCTTAAAAACATAGCTAGCTATCTAGCTATATATATATAACATAAAATGCTGTGTAAAATAGCTAAAAGGCTATGAAGTCAAATTAACTGTAAAGCTGTCAGTCACTAGTGGAAACATTTACAACTGCAATTAAGTTACGATATCGATTGAATGTATTTGACCCCAGGTGGCTAGTTACACCCAAGTACCCAATGTGTGTTCTCATTGAAATAGAGTAGGCTGCCTAAATGGGCAGAGAATCAGTTTAATATGAAATTAACTTAAATATGATTAGACTGTAGTTTACTAGTGTTTGTAAATAAATATTGATAATGGAAAAAAGTGGAAGGCGCTCAACCAACGTGAGTTGAAATACAAGAAAAAACTAATTATTGAAAAGGAAAAAAGGCACAACGCACACATAGGTTAGGCTACTAAGGTGAGCGAACGTTGCGCCTTTTCATTATCAATAAATATTGATTACCCATTTATTTGTCTGCCTGCAAATCATGCTCCTAAAAGGTATATTGTATAGGCCTATACAAAACGTTGCAAGTGTCGCTATCATCATTCTTGCTGCTTCCAGGAGCACTGCCAGAGCCCTGCAAAATGACCTCCAGCAGGCCACAAATGTGCATGTGTCTGCTCAAACGGTCAGAAACAGACTCCATGAGGGTGGTATGAGGGCCTGACGTCCACAGGTGGGGGGGGGTTGTGCTTACAGCCCAACACCGTGCAGGACGCTTGGCATTTGCTAGAGAACACCAAGATTGGCAAATTCGCCACTGGCGCCCTGTGCTCTTCACAGATGAAAGCAGGTTCACACTGAGCACGTGACAGACGTGACAGTCTGGAGACGCCATGGAGAACGTTCTGCTGCCTGCAACATCCTCCAGCATGACCGGTTTGGTGGTGGGTCAGTCATGGTGTGGGGTGGCATTTCTTTGGGGGGCCGCACAGCCCTCCATGTGCTCGCCAGAGGTAGCCTGACTGCAATTAGGTTTCCCGAGATGAGATCCTCAGACCCCTTGTGAGACCATATTCTGGTGCGGTTGGCCCTGGGTTCCTCCTAATGCAAGACAATGCTAGACCTCATGTGGCTGGAGTGTGTCAGCAGTTCCTGCAAGAGGAAGGCATTGATGCTATGGACTGGCCCGCCAGTAAATAGCCCACCCATTTTCACCTACCTCATCCCCATACTGTTTTTATTTATTTACTTGCTCTTTTGCACACCAATATCTCTACCTGTACATGACCATCTGATCATTTATCACTCCAGTGTTAATCTGCAAAATTGTAATTATTCGCCTACCTCCTCATGCCTTTTGCACACATTGTATATAGACTCCCCCCTTTGTTTTCTACTGTGTTATTGACTTGTTAATTGTTTATTCCATGTGTAACTCTGTGTTGTCTGCTCACACTGCTATGCTTTATCTTGGCCAGGTCGCAGTTGCAAATGAGAACTTGTTCTCAACTGGCCTACCTGGTTAAATAAAAAAATTTTTTTACAAAAATTCCCCAGACCTGAATCCAATTGAGCACATCTGGGACATCATGTCTCGCTCCATCCACCAACGCCACGTTGCACCAGACTGTCCAGGAGTTGGCGGATGCTTTAGTCCAGGTCTGGGAGGAGATCCCTGAGGAGACCATCCGCCACCTCATCAGGAGCATGCCCAGGCGTTGTAGGGAGGTCATACAGGCACGTGGAGGCCACACACACTACTGAGCCTCATTTTGACTTGTTTTAAGGACATTACATCAAAGTTGGATCAGCCTGTAGTGTGGTTTTCCACTTTAATTTTGAGTGTGACTCCAAATCCAGACCTCCATGGGTTGATCAATTTGATTTCCATTGATAATTTGTGTGTGATTTTGTTGTCAGCACATTCAAATATGTAAAGAAAAAAGTATTTAATAAGAATATTTCATTCATTCAGATCTAGGATGTGTTGTTTTAGTATTTTTTTGAGCAGTGTATATAAAACGCAACATGTAAAGTGTTTGTCACGTTTCATGAGTTGAAATAAAACATCTCAGACATTTTCCATATGCACCAAAAGCTTATTTCTCTCAATGTTTTTGTATACATTTCATTACATCCCTGTTAGTGAGCATTTCTCATTTGCCAAGATATGCCACACCTGTTAGAAGGATATATTATCAAGAAGCTGAATAAACAGAACAATCATTATACAGGTGAACCTTGTGCTGGGGACAATAACCAGCCAATATAAAATGTGCAGTTTTGTCACACAACAATGCCACACATCTCAAGTTGAGGGAGTGTGCAATTGGCATGCTGACTGCAGGAATGTCCACCAAAGCGGTTAATTTCTCTACCATAAACTGCATCTAACATCGTTTTAGAGAATTTAGCAGTGCGTCCAACCGGCCTCACAACCGCAAACCACTTGTAATCATACCAGCCCAGCATCTCCACATCCAGCTTCTTCATCAGCGGGATATTCTGAGACCAGCCACCCGGACAGCTGATGAAACTGAGGAGTATTTATTTTTGTAATAAAACCTTTTTATGGGACAAAACATATTCTAATGGTGGGCCTATGCCCTCCTAGGCCCACCCATGGTTGCATCCCTCCCCAGTCATGTGCAATCCATAGATTAGGGCCTAATTTATTTATTTTAATTGACTGATTTCCTTCTATGAACTGTAACTCAGTAAAATCTTTTAAAATTGTTGCATTTTCCCTTTATATTTTCATATTCTGATTTTTCAGGTAGCTGCAGCACCCTCAGCACCCCTACTTCCCGCTGCTATGGCAGAGGCTGTGTTTGTTTTGGTTCTAGGAAGCTGTTGTGTCCGTCATAACGTTAAACAATCAATTCATTGCAGTCATTCTTGCACCATGCGATCAATTATTAGTTCTAAACATATATGTACAAAATACATGATCATTATCTATTTACCTGCGCGCATGTGATAGACAGTTTGTGGTCGGAGCAAGTCTCTGGAGCCGCTGCGTCGGAAGAGCGTGTATTTTAAGCACTAGCATGTCAAACGATGATTAAAATGAACGAGTCACTCAGAAAAACGAATCATGTCTGTCGTTTCAGTAATCAGAGTAGTTCAAAAATAACGAATCGTTCGCGAAGTGCACATCACTATCATACAATGGCATTAACCAAGCAGACGATCTCCCACACAAACAAGGTAATTACCACATGCCTTAACTGTGTCTTGGAAGTGTAGCCTTAACAGCAAACCTCACCGTCGCTTGAACGTCTACATCAGATGGGATTCAGCTCATGGCATGCAGGCAACTTTCTCTTTCGCTAGGGCTCTTCCGCTTCAACCAACCAGAAGCTGCTGCGTCATTTCTAGTTTGCGATAACCTTTAATTAAAATAAATAATAAAAATCCCTTTCCACCCTGTTAGTTTGTTGTATTTCTCCTACAAGGACACCACATTCAGGATGTGTCCAAATGTATTGAAATCAGGTTAATTTTGAATGTTGAAAATACTTATTTTTAATAAAAGTTGAAAATAAGTGCTTCGCAGTCCAGTTTGGCTCAGTTGGTGGAGCATGGCACTTGCTAGGGTTGTGGGTTTGATTCCCACAAGGGACCAGTATGAAAATGTATGCACTCACTACTCTGGATAAGAGTGTCTGCTAAATGATGTAAATTTAGACATCTATGTTTGGGCCAAATCAAGGCTGGTCCAGACTGGACAAAATCTGAACCAAACATTGACACTGATGATTGGTTCAGCCTTGGTCTGGACCAGAAACCAATGTCTGTGGATCTGGAAATCCCCCCCCCGCAAAAAAAAAAAAAAACCATGCTAACTGAGGTGTTGCCTGAAATTACACTTTGTAAAACTTCCCCAAAAACACAAATAGGACCCAAAAAATTATTTTAAAAGAATGTTCTTACTGGGGTGTAGCCTACCATTTTGCCAGCAATGGAATTGTATAATTGCCCATCCATCTGGTAGGCCCACCATTTGCAGGCCATTGAATTGGCTTTATTAGTCATGATTCCTTTGACTAATCAATTTGGCTATGTAAGCTCTGAATATCAGCTACCGAACTTCATGATTTGTCACAAGCCTTTTTGCAATGTGTTTACAGTGAGAAATGCAGAAGTATTTAATTTTTTCGCTGTGATCAGCTTGTCAAAAATTGATTGATACAAATTGATGAAACCACTGATCTTGACAATGGGGTTAAACTCCTGGACAACCATTGTGATTGTCCATTCCATATTGCCCATTTTACTTTGACCTGTCCTGTTTTTAGGATAAGTTGTCTGTTCTGCAACTGAGTACTGTAAAAATACATTATTGTTCAACGCAATTTGTGAAAGGTGTGGAAATAGCTTTTCATCATTAATTGATTGCATGGAGTATTTCTAGAATTCATATTTCTATAAATTGTTCAGACGAAAACCCTTGCTGGATGTCATTTAAAGTAACTGTACAGTGAAAATATATTCTCAAACTCAAATAATGTTGTTCACTCATCCTGTACTCATATTTGTAGCAAAAGCATAAATTGGAGAGAAAAAAAACCCATCTCAAACTAGTATCTCAAACACACCATTTAAAAAATGCTTGCTTTTTCCTCATAGAACATGATGTCATCTCCCTGAGCAGGATGAGCTGGCCAATCAGTGGTCTACTAGCATAAGTATTTGTAATGACCGGTATACACCCACACCATTCGGTTGTTGAGGTACGCCCACACCCTTCAAAGAAAAGCTGCTTTTTAATATACTTAATTGCCATTTATTGGAAGGAAAATTATTTAACTCATATTGTAATTTAGTATAAGTAATATTTCACAGAAATCTTGAAACACTGGACAGTTACTTTAAGCCACCGACCAAATAATGAAGATTATTTACCCCAAACTGAGATTCTGAATAAAAAAGATAGCTAAAATGCCAACATGAGTGCCATCATAAAAATTATAAAAAAATACAATTATATGTTAGTCAGTAAAAATATTAATTGGATACATTTTCAGAGTTATATTAGAGGTGTCAAAGAAGGAGTTGTACTCTCTATCGATTGAGGTTTAAATTTTGCCTGTCCAAAAAGTTCACACAAACATACATTAAACATTTTGAAGAGTTCCTCTGTCCAGTGTCTGTGTTCTTTTGCTCATCTTTATCTTTTCTTTTTATTGGCCAGTCTGAGATATGGATTTTTCTTTGCAACTCTGCCTAGAAGGCCAGCATCCTGTCGCCTCTTCACTGTTGACGTTGAGACTGGTGTTTTGTGGGTACTATTTAATGAAGCTGCCAGTTGAGGACTTGTGAGGCGTCTGTTTCTCAAACTAGACACTCTAATGTACTTGTCCTCTTGCTCAGTTGTACACCAGAGCCTCCCACTCTTATTTCTATTCTGGTTAGAGCCAGATTGCTCTGTTCTGTGAAGGGAGCAGTACAAAGTGTTGTGCGAGATCTTCAGTTTCTTGGCAATTTCTCGACATGGAATAGCCTTCATTTCTCAGAACAAGAATATACTGATGAGTTTCAGAAGAAAGTTCTTTGTTTCTGGCCATTTTGAGCCTGTAACTGAACCCACAAATGCTGATGCTCCAGACACTCAACAAGTCTAAAGAAGGACAGTTTTATTGCTTCTTTAATCAGAACAACGGTTTTCAGCTATACTAACATAATTTAAAAAGGGTTTTCTAATGACCAATTAGCCTTTTAAAAAGATAAACTTGGATTAGCTAACACAACGTGCCGTTGGAACACAGGAGTGATCGTTGCTGATAATGGGCCTCTGTACACCCACAGTTGAGGTCGGATGTTTACATACACCTTAGCCAAGTACATTTAAACTCAGTCTTTCACAATTCCTGACATTTAATCCTAGTAAGAGATAATGATTTAGTTCAGCTTTTAATTATTTCATCACATTCCCAGTGGGTCAGAAGTTTACATACACTCAATTAGTATTTGGTAGCATTGCCTTTAAATTATTTAACTTGGGTCAATTGTTTCGGGTAGCCTTCCACAAGCTTCCCACAATAAATTGGGTGAATTTTGGCACAATCCTCCTGACAGGGCTGGTGTAACTGAGTCAGGTATGTAGGCCTCCTTGCTCACACACATTTTTTCAGTTCTGCCCACAAATGTTCTATAGGATTGAGGTCAGGGCTTTGTGATGGCCACTCCAATACCTTGAATTTGTTGTCCTTAAGCCATTTTGCCACACCTTTGGAAGTATGCTTGGGGTCATTGTCCATTTTGAAGACCCATTTGCGACCAAGCTTTAACATTCTGACTGAAGTCTTGAGATGTTGCTTCAATATATCCACATAATTTTCCTGCCTCATAATGCCATCTATATTGTGAAGTGCACCAGTCAAATCAAATCAAATTTTATTTGTCACATACACATGGTTAGCAGATGTTAATGCGAGTGTAGCGAAATGCTTGTGCTTCTAGGTCTGACAATGCAGTAATAACCAACAAGTAATCTAACTAACAATTCCAAAACTACTGTCTTATACACAGTGTAAGGGGATAAAGAATATGTACATAAGGATATATGAATGAGTGATGGTACAGAGCAGCATAGGCAAGATACAGTAGATGGTATCGAGTACAGTATATACATATGAGATGAGTATGTAAACAAAGTGGCATAGTTAAAGTGGCTAGTGATACATGTATTACATAAGGATGCAGTCGATGATATAGAGTACAGTATATACGTATGCATATGAGATGAATAATGTAGGGTAAGTAACATTATATAAGGTATCATTGTTTAAAGTGGCTAGTGATATATTTACATCATTTCCCATCAATTCCCATTATTAAAGTGGCTGGAGTTGAGTCAGTGTCAGTGTCAGTGTGTTGGCAGCAGCCACTCAATGTTAGTGGTGGCTGTTTAACAGTCTGATGGCCTTGAGATAGAAGCTGTTTTTCAGTCTCTCGGTCCCAGCTTTGATGCACCTGTACTGACCTCGCCTTCTGGATGATAGCGGGGTGAACAGGCAGTGGCTCAGGTGGTTGATGTCCTTGATGATCTTTATGGCCTTCCTGTAACATCGGGTGGTGTAGGTGTCCTGGAAGGCAGGTAGTTTGCCCCCGGTTTGCCCCCGGTGATGCGTTATGCAGACCTCACTACCCTCTGGAGAGCCTTACGGTTGAGGGCGGAGCAGTTGCCGTACCAGGCGGTGATACAGCCCGCCAGGATGCTCTCGATTGTGCATCTGTAGAAGTTTGTGAGTGCTTTTGGTGACAAGCCGAATTTCTTCAGCCTCCTGAGGTTGAAGAGGCGCTGCTGCGCCTTCTTCACGATGCTGTCTGTGTGAGTGGACCAATTCAGTTTGTCTGTGATGTGTATGCCGAGGAACTTAAAACTTGCTACCCTCTCCACTACTGTTCCATCGATGTGGATAGGGGGGTGTTCCCTCTGCTGTTTCCTGAAGTCCACAATCATCTCCTTAGTTTTGTTGACGTTGAGTGTGAGGTTATTTTCCTGACACCACACTCCGAGGGCCCTCACCTCCTCCCTGTAGGCCATCTCGTCGTTGTTGGTAATCAAGCCTACCACTGTTGTGTCGTCCGCAAACTTAATGATTGAGTTGGAGGCGTGCGTGGCCACGCAGTCGTGGGTGAACAGGGAGTACAGGAGAGGGCTCAGAACGCACCCTTGTGGGGCCCCAGTGTTCAGTCCCTCCTGCAGCAAAACTTCCCCACAACATGATGCTACCACCCCCGTGCTTCACGGTTGGGATGGTGTTCTTCGGCTTGCAAGCCTCCCCCTTTTTTCTCCAAACATAGTGATGATCATTATGGCCAAACAGTTCTATTTTTATTTCATCAGACCAGAGGACATCTCTCAAAAAAGCACAATCTTTGTCCCCATGTGTAGTTGCAAACCGTAGTCTGGATTTTTTTATTGCGGTTTTGGAGCAGTGGCTTCTTCCTTGCTGAGCGGCGTTTCAGATTATGTCGATATATGACTCGTTTTACTCTTGATATAGATACTTTTGTACCTGTTTCCTCCAGCACCTTCACAAGGTCCTTTGCTGTTGTTCTGGGATTGATTGGCACTTTTCGCAACAAAGTATGTTCATCTCCAGGAGACAGAACACGTCTCCTTCCTGAGATGTATGACGGCTGCGTGGTCCCATGGTGTTTATACTTGCGTACTATTGTTTGTACAGAAGAACGTGGTACCTTCAGGCATTTGGAAATTGCTCCCAAGGATGAACCAGACTTCTGGAGGTCTACAATTTATTTTCTGAGGTCTTGGCTGATTTCATTTGATTTTCCCATGATGTCAAGCAAAGAGGCACTGAGTTTGAAGTTAGGCCTTGAAATACATCCACAGGTACACCTCCAATCGACTCACATTATGTCAATTAGCCTATCAGAAGCTTCTAAAGCCATGACATAATTTTCTGGAATTTTCCAAGCTGTTTAAAGGCACAGTCAACTTCGTGTATGTAAACTTCTGACCCACTGGAATTGTGATAGAGTGAATTATTGTCACACCCTGACCATAGTTTGCTTTGTATGTTTTGGTTGGTCAGGGTGTGAGCTGAGTGGGCATTCTATGTTACATGTCTAGTTTGTCTAGTTCTATGTATGGCCTGATATGGTTCTCAATCAGAGGCAGGTGTTCGTCATTGTCTCTGATTGGGAACCATATTTAGGTAGCCTGTTTGGTGTTGGGTTTTTGTCGGGGGGTTGTCCTTGTTCCTGTGTACTTTGCACCAGTATTAGGCTGTTTCGGTTTTCGTGTTACGTTTATTGGTTTTTGTATTTTGATTCGTGTTTTTTACTTTGTTTCATTAAACATGGATCGCAATAGCCACGCCGCATTTTGGTCTGACTCTCTTTCACCTAAGGAAAACCGTTACAATTATAAGTGAAATAATCTGTCTGTAATCAATTTTTGGAAAAATTACTTGTGTCATGCACAAAGTTGATATCCTAACCAACTTGCCAAAACTATAGTTTGTTAACAAGAAATTTGTGGAGTGGTTGTAAAACGGGTTTTAATGACTCCAACCTAAGTGTATGTAATCTACCGACCTCAACTGTATGTAGATACAACACAAAAAAACACACAAAAAAATCAGCCGTTTACAGCTACACAAGTCAATTACAACATTAACAATGTCTACACATTATACATCCGGCGCCGACAGAGATGGCCACCTCGCTTCGCGTTTTCAGGAAACTATGCAGTATTTTGTTTTTTTAATGTATTATTTCTTACATTGTTACCCCAGGAAATATTAAGTTTTATCACATACAGCCGAGGGGAACTTTTGGATAAAAGAGCAACGTGAACTTACCAACATTATGACCAGGAATACGACTTTCTCGAAGCGGATCGTCTGTTTGGACCACCACCCAGGACAATGGATCGGATCCCAGCCGGCGACCCAAAACAACAGTGCCGCTGGAGGGGCAGAAGAAGCGGTCTTCTGGTCAGGCTCCATAGACGGGCACATCGCGCACCGTTCCCGAGTTAACTACTCGCCAACGTCCAGTCTCTTGACAACAAGGTAGACGAAATCCCAGCAAGGGTTGCCTTCCAGAGAGCCATCAGAGATTGTAATGTTCTTTGTTTCACGGAAACGTGACTCACTCGAGACAAGCATTCTGAGTCGGTACAGCCAGCTGGTTTCTTCACACATCACGCCGACAGAAACAAACATCTCTCTGGTAAGAAGAAGGGAGGGGGGTATGCCTTATGATTAACGAGACGTGGTGTGATCATAACAACATACAGGAACTCAAGTCCTTCTGTTCACCTGTTTTAGAATTCCTTACAATCAAATGTCGACCGCATTATCTACAAAGAGAATTCTCTTAGATTATAATCACAGCCGTATATATCCCCCCCAAGCAGACACATCGATGGCACTGAATGAACTTCATTGGACTCTATGTAAACTGTAAACTACATATCCTGAGGCTGCATTCATTGTAGCTGGGGCTTTTAATGAGTTTTTCTTCTTCTTTGGGATAGGGTTGGCGGATCGCGTCCACAATTTAGGTGCATACATCCCCACCTACTGTACTGGAGAGTGAGGCCAGTCACGGCCTACCTACATTAACATCTGATAATACAGAATTGGGGAAAAGGAAAATTAACCCTGCCTACTATTAGTCCTCACTAAAAAAACACCACCCCATTCCACTATTTAACCCTATCTAATCCTACTCCAGGCCAACCGTCTGGGAGGGCAGAACACTACCACTCAACACCCCCTGCAAATCTTCTGCAGTAAAACCTTGCAATCCCAAGTACTTCTCTGCAGCTGCCACCATAACCTCTATTTTCTGTGACTTGTGTTCCATTTCTGCAGTACAGATGTCAACCACGGCTATGAATGCTAAGAAAGCCACCTTACTGAAGCACATATTCCCATCCCTCTCTATTGGTCTCTGCCTACTCACAGGAATCCTCATAGGATCCTTCACCCTGTACCCATCTTCCTCTAGCCCTCTCTTCACTGCTTCAGCATACGACAGCATATGAATCTGTACTACTGATCCTGGAAACCTCAACGTGCCTTTCTCTCACCAGACACCTCTGATCTCAGCCCCATGGGCACCCCCACAGTTTACACACACAACGTTCTTCACCGATACTACACGTTCCATCTAGGAATCTCCCTCCTACACACTGCTGCAACATGACCATAAACTTGGCACCTAAAACACATTAGTATTTTAGGAACACAAGCTCTCACGGGATAACTAATACATCCTAACGTCACCTTGTTGGGCAACGACATCAACACTCAACAGGACAGACAATGTCTTCTCTGTTTCACCACGCTGCATCACACCAAACAGCTGGTGTCACAGACACCAGGAATCTTCCATTTAATCTGATCCCCCTCAACACCTAATCCCACCCTGTTATCACTCCTTTAATCAATGAGATGGACTAGCTGCCAGAATTAGTCTGCTGGCGGTGCATTCATTACTCGGATTCTATTGAAAAACGTTTTGCAATGGAAACCATTTACTCCAAATGGATAACGTTTTGCAACGAAAACGGTAGGTTCTATTGGACAGATGCAGGTAGGTCCCTTCCCATTTCATTCCATTTCATCTGTTTCCTTCCATTTGGTTCATATAGTAAAAGCTAAACGTTTTATTTTGCAAAACGTTTTGAAACAGACCAAAGGTTTCAATGTACTTCCTGAATTGACTTGAATTAAACTATAATTGATCCCAACCCTGCCGTATATTCAATGTGTCAAATTTAGTTTCACTGATGTTTATCCCTAGTAAATGTGGCGAGTGGGTAATCTGACTCTACTATTAGTCCTATTAGCCAACTTACAATCATTGGATAACAAAATAGATGAGCCACGATCATGAATACCCTACCAACGGGACATTAAAAACTATAGTATCTTATGTTTCACCGAGTCGCGGCTGAACGACGACATGGATAACATACAGCTGGCGGGTTTTACGCTGCATCGGCAAGATAGAACAGCTGCCTCTGGTAAGACAAGGGGTGGTGGTCTGTTTATATTTGTAGACAACAGCTGGTGCACAAAATCTAATAAAATCACAATCTAATAAATCTAATATTAAGTCTCAAGGTTTTGCTCACCTGAGGTAGAGTATCTCATGAAAAGCAGTAGGCTATTTACCAAGAGAGTTTTCATCTATATTTTTTGTAGTTGTCTATTTACCACCACAAACCGATGCTGGCACTAAGACCGCACTCAATGAGCTGTATATGGCTATAAGCAAACCGGAAAACGCTCATTCAAAGGCTCATAGTAGCTGAGGACTTTAATGCAGGGAAACTTAAATCAGTTTTACCTCATTTCAACCAGCATGTTAAATGTGATAATGAGCACAAAAAAACCTTGCTTACGCAGGTTCTAAGAAGCCCATTTATAACTTGAACGGACCTGTGATCTTTGAATCTCAAATTAATTTAAAATTAGCGGCATCTGAATGTGCCTTAAAATCAGTGATTTCCCATTACAGGATGCTGGCACAAATTAGTGTTTAATCAGGAATAACCATGGACCAAAAGAGAAAAGCAAACTTTTTGGAGACGCGATCATTTGTGACAGGATGCGGCTGAATGATGGCTATGATATACCTGACCTGTCACTTATTTCCCTCTGGAATATCCCAGTAGTGAGGAATCCCAGAGTGGACAGTACTTGGACAGATACGGGTATGGTATGATTACAGCGTGTCTTCCTTTCCAGATTAGGGGCTAAATCCGCGCACAAATCTAACGGAACATTTCTTGGGAAACGATAGCGATGTATAAACCATAGATCATCATGCGCAAAAAAAGTAATTCCGGTCTCTGAAAACTCTCTCTCTTCTAAAATAACGGTTTACAATGTCTTCCAATAACGCAAGAACAGCCATGGTTACTTTTTTCTAATTTGACACACTACTTATAGAACATCGCATCCTGTTTCTAATTCAGACACCTTGCGTCTGGCAATTAATTCCTCACACCTTTAATTGATAATTCATAACAAATTGTTCATTAAGTTATTGCAAAATTCACCACAGACTTGGAAGTATATGTATCCCAAACTGCAATACCCCTATATAACCAGTAGGAAAATCACTTACGCCAAGTCTAGACTTTACTTAGAGATAAGATAATTTCCTCGTTAAAGTAAGGTTTTATAAATAACTACTTGTACGTGGTTTTCTGCGTAAGTCATATTTAAGATATAAATTGATTAAGTTAATTTTATAAATTAGGCCCCAGGTACTTATATATGTGGCCAATCTATCAACAGATCCCCATTTATCTTCGTAGGGGGTAGTGGAGTTTTGTTTGTTCTGAAATCAATTTCCAGCTCTTTTCTTTTCTCAACAAGAAGGTTATCTGCGCACCAATGGACAAATATAGCTGTTTCTATGTCAACCTTGAAGAGAGGCTTGGTCTGGGTGGAGGAAACCCACAATAGAGGTGTGTAGCAGCTGCACTGATGACACACACACACCCTGTCTTACCCTGTAATTCCCTGTAGAACCCATATGGAAGCGAACAATAAAAGGAACCCAAGCACATCTACCCTTTCATTTCCTTCTTTCTTTCTCTTATAACATTATGCTGAGTGAAGTTTCTGTTTTGCTTGCCTTGTAGTGTCCTTGGGAGTCTTGAATGTCACTTGAAAATGAGTCACTAATGTTTAATGAACTATAAGGGACATTCGTTGCCAATGGAACTACAACCTATGTTTTTTCTCTCTCGTTCTGCAGTGTCGTTGTCCTCCAGTAAGGGATTCTCTCTGAGGAAGACTGACGACAACCCCCAACCTTCCAAGTCACCCCAGACCCACCACAGCACTCAGCAGGTCAGAGACACAGAGTAAGAGCTGACCTGACTCAAATACTATTTGAGCATTTGCTTCAGCCTGCCTACAGTGCCAGGCAGATAGGGTTTGCACTTGTGGACCTATTGGTACCATTGCAAAAGGCAACCTCAATCAAGTACAGCAAATACAGAATAGGCTAATACGGGAACATCAGTCGTCAAGATTCTGTCTTCATTCATACTTAGACGTTGATGAATGTTAAGGATGAAAGTATGGAGATGAAGAGATATTAAGGTCCTAAAGAGGTAAACAAACAGTCAAAGATATGTCTTGGACTCTGGCGCAAGAGGGATGATGACACCCAATTGGAATTTTCCACCAAAGTCAATTTAGAGCTCTCTTGTATTTTGCATCATTGGATAGGCAGTTTATGTGAACGAATGGGTATTGAATGGTTTCTAACATAGAAATATAATGACTAGACTGGTTTACCCATCACAGATCATGAACTTGAATTGGGATTTAGGAACTATTTCTGTTATAGCGATGAGACCAGGGCGCAGCGTGATGTGAATACATCTTCTATTTTAATGAAACGAAGAACACTTCAACAAACTTACAAAAACAACGTGACGCTATATAGAATAAGTGCAGACACAGGTAACTAATACATAGACAATCACCCATGAATTACCCAAGGAATATGGCTGCCTAAATATGGTTCCCAATCAGAGACAATGATAAACAGCTGCCTCCAAGGCAACCATAGACATACAAAACACCTAGACAAGTAAACAACCCTATAAACATACAAAAACCCTAGACAGGACAAAAACACAACAAACCACCCCTTGTCACACCCTGACCTAACCAAAATAATAAAGAAAACAAAGATAACTGAGGTCAGGACGTGACAATTTCTGGTATTTGAACACCTGAAGTGTATTGTTAATCCATGCAGTCTGTGAGTGTGTCCAGAGGAGAACAAGCATGTGGTTGGTCTGTGTGAGGTCAGGACGGCAGTACCTCTGTGTCAGTGTGTGGCCTCAGCCTGTCTCCCTATGTCTCTCTTCTCCTCCGCGCCCTCAAACTGCAGGCCAGACTAACCCAGCTGTCTGGCAATCGTTTCCATGACGACCTCTTCCCAGAGCTGGTCAACCCCACAATGCCCGGACTCCACCTCCTGAAAGTGTCCTCCAATCACATAATGTGGGAGGGTCTTAAGACGACAGTGAATGCCTTGGAAGGGCAGCACCCCTGGACGTTTCCCACATTTTGTTACTTTACAACCTTATTCTAAAATGGATTAAATAGTTCCCCCCCCCCCTCTATCTACAGACAATACCCCATAACAACAAAGCAACAACAGGTTTTTAGAAATTATTGCAAATGTATTGACAAAAAACAGAAAGAACTTATTAACAATAGTAATCAGACCCTTTGCTATGAGACTCAATTGAGCTCAGGTGCATCCTGTGTCCATTGATCAACCTTGAGATGTTTCTACAACTTGATTGGAGTCCTCCTGTTGTAAATTCAATTGTCTGGATATGATTTGGAAAGGCATACCTGTCTATATTAGGTCCCACAGTTGACAGTACATGTAACACTGCGGGAGCCTTGCCGAAGCTGGAGTAACTTACGGGCAGCCTCTCTCCCAGACAGTGGAGCATCGAAAACCTTCTTTACCTCTGCCACAAACTCCTCCAGACTGAAGCATTCAGCCAACTGTTGTTCCCATACTGCCATAGTCCAGGCGAGAGCCTTCCCGGACATCAGTGTGATGAGGTATGGTATCTTAGAGTGGTTCGAGAAGGGCTGCAGCTCAATGATGAGTGAACACTGAGCGAGAAACGCCCGACAGGTGCCCTGGCAACAGACAAACAGAGAACACAGGTATAAATAGACAGGGGATAATGTGGAAGATGGGCGGCACCTGGAAGGGTGTGGAGACAAGCACAAAGACTGGTGAAACAGATCAGGATGTGACAGATTTACTGTTTATTTGAGGAATATACTGCCATATCTGAGCTTTACATTTACATTCCTCTCCAAGTGGTTTTGGACAAGAAGGAATCACATTTTTAAATGTAATTGAAGCATTACATTATTTCAACTTTTCTGGTCTTGTTCATTTCTCAATAAAACCCCTTGTGTTAATTCATACAATTATCCTCAGTGGTGTTTGACTTATTGTCAGTATCACTGGAATGGCTTGTAACAAGAGGATGGAATGTGGTGTGATTTCTTAATTAAACTCCATAGAGTCAATGTCTGGAAAACAGCATTTTGAAATGGGTTTCCTTGGCCAGCAACCGCACACAAGCCTGAGATCACAATGCACAATGCCAAGCGTCGGCTGGAGTGGTGTGAATCTCACCGCCATTGGACTCTGAATCAGTGTAAATGCGTTCACTGGAGTTCACCACAAACACTAATATAACATTAGTTTTGATATAACGTTTGATTTGATTTACACTGAGCTTTCCAATATCTCAGATGCATTTCAGACACTTTTGATTAAGTTTGCTATGTATTTTTGTGTTAATCATGGCAGTAAAGGCAAATGTAATGCTTCAAATAATTTGTTCATTTTTATTTTTCATATACCTACAGGTTTCCTAAAATACAAATTAAAATAGTAATAACATGGACCATTTAGCTATCTTAAAACAACTCCATATGTTAGCTTAGTAGATCTAGCCCTAAATCTATCCCTTCCAAGCCAACTGAACTATTTTTGATCAATATGTCAATGTGGTGTATTCTGCTGGAAACATACGCTGAGTGTACTGCTCTTTCCATGACATACAGGACATGGCTTAATCTGTAACTGATGAATTACAATGATCAGACAGTGGAGAGATGGAAAAAGTATATACTGAAGGCCTAAAAGATGAAGTCTTTCCAAGTACCATCCTGTTGACTTGTAAGGTTTGTGTCTTGTGGTTAATGTGAGTTGTACTAGCAATATGTCTTAAAGGCTGACCACACCGCTCGCATCGCGTGAGCGAGCGTTGAAAAATAAATGTAGAAATCTGTTATTCAATTATTGCACCTACACTGCTGGCACGCGTCAACGAGCGTCTGCGTTGCCATGGGCTAAAATAGAACTCCTTTCTATTTCTGACGCAGATCGCGCTATAAATCCTGCCTCTCCCATCTCCTCAGTGGTTTATAGAAGCAGGTACCCACGTGCCATCTCCTCATTGGTTATACCCACGTGGGTGATTGAAAGACGAGCTGTGTTGACGGTCGGTGTAGTAATACTATGGAAGTTTAGATGCCAATCACCATATAAGTTCAAAGATGAAAAAGCCTGGAAGGAGGAGAGATGACTAGAAACGATTTGGTTGACCGTTTTATGTGTGGATTAATTGTTGGAGTAGAGGACCTTCTGCATTTCAGGTAAAATAATAACTCAATGTTTATATCCCAGGACAAATTACCTAGCAACAGCAAGCTAGCTAAATAGGATAAATTAGCTAGTAAGTGAAAGCTAATTAGCTAAATTGCCATAAATGTTTAATGCTTGTCGACCTGTTCCCAAATTAATGTAATTGGTTCAGAGTTTGTTTTGATATTTTAACCTGCGTGTCGTGATCGCGTTTGGTGTAGGGGGACAGAATAAATGTATGCACGATGGCGCACGTGCGCAGCCAGTTTGGGTTCCATGTTAGGTGGGTTTGTATAGGGGGCTGTGGAAAGAGGGGCTTCTATATATAAAGGGGCTTGTCTGATTCCTCAGTCACAGAACCAAACACGACTTTACTCTTCATCTCTCCCACCACAAATCATGAAGACACCTTTGGTCCTCCTTGCCCTCAGTCTGCTGGCTTGTTCAGGTGAGATTCTATTTATTAACTCAAGTATTAACTACTGTATATTCAGGACATACATTGGGATAGGGTGCAAGGGGAACTGTGGGTGGGAGGCCTAAATCAACTCCAAGTTCACCTTTGGTTTCAGAACCATACAAGTGAAGTACCCATCACTTGAGTGACGCATACATTTTTCTTTACAGTTTGGGAAATCCATGGGCAATGCCAAGAGGTTGACCTTTATGACCAGGAAGTAGTGGAAGCACAGCTGGAAAAGTGCATGGTAATATTATGCTATGGTCAAAATGTTATGAACTAGCAGAAAGTGTAGACATTTCTGCAACTTCTATAAGAAAATTCAACCTGCTACTGTGTAACAGAACTTAACCATAGACGTACATTACCGTTCAAAAGTTTGGGATTACTGAGAAATGTCCTTGTTTTTGAAAGAAAAGTAAATTGTTTGTCCATTAAAATAACAGCAAATGAATCAGAAATCAAATCTAATTTTATTTGTCACATACACATGGTTAGCAGATGTTAATGCGAGTGTAGCGAAATGCTTGTGCTTCTAGTTCCGACCATGCAGTAATATCTAACAAGTAATCTAACAATTTCACAACAACTACCTTATACACACAAGTGTAAAGGAATGAATAAGATTATGTACGTAAAATATATGGATGAGTGATGGCCGAACGGCATTGGCAAGATGCAGTAGATGGTTTAGAGTACAGTATATACATTTGAGATGAGTAATGTAGGGTATGTAAACATTATATAAAGTGACATAGTTTAAAGTGACTAGTGATGCATTTATTACATCCAATTTTTAATTATTAAAGTGGCTAGAGATTGAGTCAGTATGTTGGCAGCAGCCACTCAATGTCAGTGATGGATGTTTAACAGTCTAATGGCCTTGAGATAAAAGCTGTTTCTCAGACTCTCGGTCCCAGCTTTGATGCACCTGTACTGACCTCGCCTTCTGGATGGTAGCGGGGTGAACAGGCAGTGGCTCGGGTGGTTGTTGTCCTTGATGATCTTTTTGGCCTTCCTGTGACATCAGGTGGTGTAGGTGTCCCGGAGAGCAGGTAGTTTGCCCCCGGTGATGCGTTGTGCAGACCTCACTACCCTCTGGAGAGCCTTACGGTTGTGGGCGGAGCAGTTGCCGTACCAGGCGGTGATACAGCCCAACAGGATGCTCTCGATTGTGCATCTGTAAAAGTTTGTGAGTGTTTTTGGTGACAAGCCGAATTTCTTCAGCCTCCTGAGGTTATAAGTACAAAGAGTCGTTCAAAGAGAATGAATGGTTCGTGTAGTTCTCATCACTATCAGACAGATAATAAAATTTACCCAGCAGCCAATCCCCCACACCCACACAAATATGGTAATTATCTTATGCCTTAACTATGTCTTTTGTGTGTATCACCTTGTGACTAAATCATCTTGGATGTTTGCATCAGATGGGATTCAACTCATAGCAGGCAGCCAAGCAAGCATCTCTCTCGCTCTAGCTCCCTTCCGCTTCAACTAACCAGAAGTTGCGGGTCATACCTTGTTTAATAAAAGCCTTTCATAAAAAAGACAAAAATGAATTCTGCCCTGTTAGTTTGTTGTAATTATCCATTTCAGAAAACAACCTCTTACTACAAGGACACCACATTCAGGAAGTGTCATCATTTCTTTGGTGGGGAAAGAAATGTTGCAAAGCTAAATAAATATAAACTATTGTTCCATGTTTCATGTTGTTGGTCTGTATGTCCCACTTATATTTCCACCCTGTTTGGCTAAATTATAGAGAAGATTAACAAAATGTCAGTATTCACCATTATGTTAGCTCAGTCTTGCTCATTTGCCAAGCTACTATATGACTAATTAGGCTCCAAATGTCCACACTTTTACAAATATGCAACAGGTTTGAAAATTAATGTACGTTCCTGAGCTTGACCAATATGTCCTTTTTCTGATAGAATAGAAAAAAAGATGTACTTTTCCTCAAAAAAGTTATGAGGAAATAATTTATAGGAATGACCCAGCTGGCAATCAGCTGTTTTATAACACTACAGGTTGAGAGCCAGATTGAAGCAAAGCTTCCTGGAGTCTGCTGGAGATGTAAGTGGGTCCTGAGGAAGGTGACGAACATGATGCCTAAACACAGAGGACAAACAGCATGACATCTGACGCCCACACCATTCTGTTGTTGGGTACGCCCACACCACTCACAGAAAAGTTGCTTTTTAACATACTTAATTAAAACATTTAGGAAGGAAAACTATTTCATTCATATTGTTCTTCATTATAAGTCATATTTCATAGAAATCTGGAAACACTGGACAGATACGTTTTGGAATAGTTACTTTAAGCCATCTACCAAACAATCAATACTTTTTCTTCAGAAAACTAAGATTCTAAATAAAAAAGTTAGCCAAAATGTGTTCCTAGACAATGTAATTAAATGCTTTATCATAAAGAATATTACGATATGTTCATACATAAAAGTTCTAGTTAGATACATTTCTAGAGTTATGTTAGACGTGTCAAAGAAGAGTTGGAGTTGTATTCTCTGTCAATTGAGGTTTATTTTTTGCCCAAACAAAAAAGATCACACAAACATTTTCAACCTTTTGGACTAAAATTGCAAAATTTTTACATTTGTACGTGATACAAAAAAAGAGTGCAATTTAAAATTGACACATACATTATTATAATCATTTGATCCAGAAAGCTGTGGTATATTTAAGCAATAAGGCTCGAGGGGGTGTGGTATATGGCAAATATACCACGGCTAAGGGCTGTTCTTAAGCACGACGCAACACAGAGTGCCTGGATACAGCCCTAGCCATGGTATATTGCCTATATATCACAAACCCCAGAGGTGCCTTATTGCTATTATAAAGTGGTTACCAACGTAATTAGAGCAGTAAAGAATTTTTTTTGTCATACGCGTGGGATACGGTCTGATATTCCACGGCTGTCAGCCAATCAGCATTCATGGCTCGAACCACCCAGTTCATAAGAGACAGTATACCACGGGTATGACGCAAAACAACTGACTTACTTTTCTAATTACAATGGTAACCTGTTTATAATATCAACAAGGCAACTCGGGGGTTTGTGTTATAGGGCCGTTACACCACAGCTAAGGGCTGTATCCAGGCACTCTGCAGGCACTCTGGCCTTATTGCTTAATTATAAGACATGTTCCCAAAACATTATTTCAGAACATAATCATTCCAACTTCATCATCCATTTATACGTTTGTGTTGTGACTAGTTTGAAAAAGAAAGAGCAAGAGGCTGGCAGCATAGCATTGTCATGACACCTGAACATCATCTTCTCACTTTGGAATCTGGATACTGGCTGCTTGGTCAGTAGCTCAGGTCCAAAACTTCCTTTGGTCTAAAGACACATAAAAAGACTACATCAGTGGAAGATCGGAAGACATAACCGAAGATTGGAAGACATAACATTTTCATATGAATTAATACATTTGACTCTATACTGTTTCAATTAACAAGCACGGGTGATCATCGCAATACTCGTTAGTTGTCTGAACAGTGACTAAAGAGTATGTCGAATGGTTTCTTGTACTCACTTGCAGGCCTTAATGTTAACACAGATGGTCCTCACATCATCACTTGTGCTAAGCTCCTCAATCAGCACCCACAAGTGTTTTTTCACCAGGCCTTTACACCCAGATTTTAGGAAGCCAATATTATCGCAAACGGACAATAGCGTCTGCTTTAGCTCCTCCTGTTGACAAGGAATCATCATCAACAACAGTTGACATTTTCAGAGAAATATCACTATAATAGAAAATAGTGCAATTTTATTAAAGGACACTCTTATCAATTGTAATGCTATGGTAGCTACCTGGCTAGAGGAAGTGGAGATTGATTTCTTCACTTTGTTCAGTGCCCACTTACACACCCAGCAGGTCCCCTTTAGCTGTTGCTCCTTTAGAAACCACAAACAGACAAGGACAAAACACACTTAAAAAAAATATAACCACCCCCCAAATTATTATTATGAATTAAATTATGGTGTGATGTATTCAGTGTTATGGTTTAAGTACATTTGAATATGTAATGTGAGATTACCATGCGCTTTTCCGGCTTTGCTTCCAGTACTTCCTGGTCATCAAGGTCAACCTCTTGGCATTGCCCATGGATTTCCCAAACTGCAAAGACAAAATGACACAACAGTCACTCAAGTGATGGGTACTTCACTTGTACTGTACTGAAACCAAAGGTGAACTTGGAGTTGATTTAGGCCCCCTGCCCACAGTTCCCCTTGCACCCTGACCCAATGTATGTGCTGCATATACAGTAGTTACTATTTGAGTTAAATAAAATCTCACCTGAACAAGCCAGCAGACTGAGGGCAAGGAGGACCAGAGATGTCTTCATGATTTGTGGTGGTGGAGATGTGAAGAGTAAAGTCGTGTTGGGGTTTGGTAAAGTGACTTAGGAATCAGACAAGCCCCTTTATATATAGAGGCCCCTCTATCCACAGCCCCCTGTACAAACCCCACCTACAGTTCAATCTATTGATAGTACAATTAACATAAACCACAAGACACAAACCTTACAAGTCAACAGGATGTTACTGTTTAGACCTACAGTACATATTGATGCGGAGCAATTTTCATAGTCACCTTTTTCCGTCTCTCCACTCTCTGATCTTCATTTTAATTAATCAATTACAGATCAAGCCATGTACTGTATGTCATGGAAAGAGCAGGTATTCTTAATGTTTTGTACACTCAGTGTATGTTTCCAGCAGAATACACCACACTGACATATTGATTAAAATGTGTTCAGCTAGCTTAGAAGTGATACATTTAGGGCTACTAAGCTAAGATATGAAGTTAAGATAGTAATACAATTGACCATTTAGCTATTTTAATTTGTATTTTAGCAAACCTGCAGGTATATGATTTTTTTGTTTGTTTACAAATTACTTGATTAAGCATTACATTTGACCTTACTGCTATAGAAACCCATTGTATAACAGAAAATTCATAGCAAAATAAATCAACATGAGGTATGTTTTGAAGTATCTTAAATGCATCTGAGAGTTATAGGAAAGCTCAAGGTAAATCAAATGATATATGAAAACAAATGTTATGTTAGTGTTTGTGCTTAACTCTGCTTCAGAGTCCAATGGCGGCGAGCTTTACACCACTCCAGCCGACGCTTGGCATAGTACATTTGGATTTTATGCTTGTGTGTGGCTGCTGGCCAAGAAAAACCATTTCAAAATGATGTTTTTCGGACATTGACTCTAGGGGGCTTAATTAAGAAATCACACCACATTCCATCCTCTTGTTGCAAGCCGTTACAGTGACACTGTAAATAAGTCAAGCAACACTGAGGATGATTGTTTTAATTAACACAAGGGTTATTATTGAGAAATGAACAAGACCAGAAAAGTTTAAATAATCCTTTCAGTAATATTTCAATTACATTTAAGAATTTGATTCCTCCTATTCCTAAACCAGTTGGATAGAAATGTAATGTAAAGAAGATATGGCAGTATATTCCTCAAATAAACAGTAAACCATGTGTATCCTTTATGTAGCCAATGACGATCATTATTGAATTTGGTAATATGGTTATTGTACATTTGTTTTATATCTTGGCTAATTAAATTTCCCTACATGGATTAAAAAGTAGCGTGTATTCTAATTGAAAGTAAGATTGAATGTAAAGATCAGTCCCGCCAGGATTCTGCGATTCCACATATTATGCAATTACGTAATTTGACCAATCACCACACTATTTTCGCTAGCTACAGATTGTAACACCATATAATTTGTCTCAATCAATGAGAGAAGTTTTGAAAAAGACAAGATGGCGGTGTACACCAGTGGAGGCTCCTCAGAGGAGGAAGGGGAGGACCATCCTCTTCATTGAAATGTCATAATAACAATAGTGTAACATAAAAACTCAGTAAAACAGTATAAAACTATACTAAATATATTCATATGTTACCAAATAATTGATTAAAACACACTGTTTTGCAATTAAGTTTTATGGTAACTTCAACAGCACTCTCTGGTGTAGCACCATGGTTTAGCCGGAGGACAGCTAGCTTCCATTTTCCTCTGGCTACAATGCCTTCAATACAAAACCTAGGAGGTTTTTAGGCCTCACCCACTTCCATAGACCTACATGGTAATTATGACCACTTCCGGAGGACGTCCTCCAACCAATCAAAGCTTTTGCAGTATGAACTGACATGTTGTCCATCCAATCATAGGATTAGGATCAGATAATTAACCTAGTGTGTTGTATTGGGGTTGTGCCGTAGAGTATTATGGGGGGGGGTAGATATTGGATATAAATTAAGAGTGAAAAGTGTTTGTTGAGCATTTTTAGGATATTATTCCATTCAAATGAGTTTCTTCAAATTACAGGAGACGGAAGTGGTAGATTATAAATTGTTTTCTTGGTTTTAGAACTGCTCAATGAATCCCCTCATGCACCCGTAGTTTTGGGGGTTTTATGGCTCCAGAGGCACAATCCTCTAATCAACTGGGCTACTGGTTCTATCATGGGCTACTGGTTCTATCATGGGCCCGTTCTGCCACGCCATTGTCTGAAGTAGGCACAACCTGCCCCGGGATGTCTTCCTGCGGGCTTGGGAGAGGCCTCGGATCTCTTGGCCATTTACGCGGAGTACTAGGAACTCCGGGAGGTTTTCAAAGAGGCCCGCGCTACATCTCTCCATCTGCATCTACCTTTTGACTGCACTCTCGACCTTCTACCAGGAACTACATTGCCTCGGGGGCGTCTTTATTCCCTGTCGGGTCCGGAGACCAAGACCATGGAAAGTACATTGAGGAATCTCTTGCTGCCGGGCATATTCATCCTTCTGCCTCCCCCGCCGGCGCAGGGTTCTTCTTTGTGTTGAAAAAGGACAAATCTCTGCGGCCGTGTATCGACTACTGGGGCCTTAATGAGATAACAGTTACAAAACATTACCCTCTACCACTCATCTCCTCAGTTTTCGAGCCTCTCCAGGCGACAATCTTCTCAATGTTGGAGCTTTGGGAACGCCTACCATCTGGTTCGGATATGGGAAGGAGATGAATGGAAGACAGCTTTTAACACGGCTAGCGGGCACTATGCGTACCTTGTTATGTCATTTGGACTGACCAATGCTCCCGCAGTGCTCCAGGCCCTGGTCAACAATGTGCTTCATGACATGTTGAACTGGTTTGTGTTTGTCTACCTTTACGACATCCTTGTTTTTTCCCGGTTAGCTCAAGAACATGTCCTTCACGTCCAACATGTCCTTCAGCATCTCCTGGAGAACCAGCTTTTTGTTAGCTCAATGATACATTGTACATTGTATGCAAACTGATATGTGACACGTATTAATGCTCTGCCCCACCTGCCCTGAATGACAGGTCACCACTGCTCCTGAGACATGTGTTTGGGGTTTAAAAAATATTGTTATTTATCTTTTATTGTAGGTTTTATTTTACATTACAGTCAATTGGTACAGTAGGTGAAAAACATAGTCGCGGCAGGAAGATAAAAATGGCAAGGTCACACCCCCACACGTCATAGCATTGAAAATCCCAGAATGTCCTCTCAAAGGTACAGTGGCTTGTATGGCCTCGGAGATACGGACCAAGAACTGATGTCTTTTAGAGAGGACAAAAATGAAATACTAGGAGGATATCAGCACATGCTTCTTAGCTTGAATACCAAAGGCAAAGTAGTGCAGCAGATAAGTGGATGACATACTCTACTTTCCTTTCAACCTGTGAATTGTTTTCACAGCTTCCAAGGCACCTGCCTCAGACCCGTGGTTTAGGTTTACTGGTTAGCAAACCACAGATCACAATGACTTTACAGAGAAGCCAGAGTCATCACCAGAAACAGAACCAGTTGTTTTAAAAATGAAAAATGACATTGTATAAAGTTAATCTAAGTAAATAAAATGAGCTATAATAAATTACCGGGAAAGAAAGTTGAGGATGCCCTTCCAAGGCATTCACTGCCGTCTTAAAAATGTATTTTAATTTACAGATATACTTATTATAATTGCAGTCTTTATTGTATACCTTCCTGGACACATTTCCTCTACTAAGTATCTACCTAGAAACTGATAGTTAGCCAAACAACCCACGTAAAAAAGACTACAGCTTACTATAGAATACTACCGTACTTTCCACAGAAAAGCATCACTTCTGAGTAATGCAACAGCGCAGACAACACCTTCGCAAAATAAAAATATATATTACTGTCAAACCCTGATCAGTTTCACCTGTTATTGTCTCCACCCCCTTCAAGTGTCGCTTGTTTTCCCCAGTGTATTTATCCCTGTGTTTTCTGTCTCTCTGTGCCATTTCGTCTTGTATGTTCCAAGTCAACCAGTGTTTTTTCCCGCCTTTGCTATTCTCTTTTATCTAGTCCTCCCGGTTTTGACCCTTGCCTGTTCTGGACTCTGTACCCGCCTGCCTGACCATTCTGCCTGCCTTGACCACGAGCCTGTCTGCCACTCTGTACCTCCTGGACTCTGATATGGTTTTGACCATTTACCTGTCCACGACCATTCTCTTGCCTACTCCTTTTGGATGAATAAACATTGTAGACTCCAATCATCTGCCTCCTGTGTCTGCATCTGGGTCTCGCCTTGTGTCATGGAAATTACAATTGTAACATCAAAACTGATTCTAGGCCCATTAAAGGGAAACCATAAAGAGGCAGATAAAGAACAATCAAAGTTTATTAAAGCTTAGATGATTACAGTAGGTTAGCTTGTTTGAAAGATAAATAACACACATTAACAAGAGTACACCAAAATGACTTAAATCTGTTACTTCCTCGAGATAGTTTTTAAAAATAAAACAGTGCTTTCACAGAGATTCAGATGACCAAGATCACAAGAGGACCAAAAATAATGACTAACAATACTGTATTTCTGATGGTAGAAAATAAATAACAGTTAACCACTGCATTTACATAAGCAATAGATTTTTAGAAATACAAATTACTACTTGAAGACACCTTTATTGGAGGGTGCTGCCAATAAGCTGCCTGGATCTCAAACCAGCAAAGCTTATCGAAACAAACCAACTGAAAACAAAAAGGACATCAATTGCAGTGATTTTACATAATGAACATCTTGAATATTGTCAAATGAATAAACTCATTGGATGGGTCAAACTCAACACGTAGCATTCAGAAAAAAATGACCACACCCCAAACATTTCTTCCAGAAAGCATGGTCAGGTGAGGTTTATGGTGATGCCCATCTACAGTGGGACTTAAAGATCAGGCAGAGACAGAGATGCAGTTCAGTTTGAGACTTTCAGTGGTGGAAAAAGAACCCAATATTTGTACTTGAGTAAAAGTAAAGATACTGTAATATAAGTGAAAGTCACCCAGTAAAATACTACTTAAGTAAAAGTCTAAAAGAATTTGGTTTTAAATATACTTAAGTATCAAAAGTGAACGTATAATAATTTCAAATGTGTTATATTAAGCAAACCAGATGGCATATATTAAGCACATCAGTGTAAAACTGCTGGATTGGTTAATGATTGTCTGACAAATACAGTAAAAAATGTCTGCCTTTAAAATGTATTCAACTTGTCTGAAAATAAATTACTTGAGTTGAACTTTTGATGGATAAGAACGTTACTGCCACATATTATTCAGAATTGACATGGATTTCAGACAATATTTCTCAAATTACACAGACCACTAGAAGACAGCCTCACACACCAATCAGACCTATTTCCAACCACAAACACCTAGCCTGGCCTGTCGCACACCCACTGCTCCCTGCAGAAAGAGGGGGTGGTGCTGTGACCATCACTGAACAGAGGATACAAGGCCATATAGGGCCATAGCACAGCCAGAGTCTTAAAAGTCAGTTTCATATGTCAGTGTTTCCCACGGTGTTTGTCTTGGTGGGGTGCAGATACTTCTGAAACAACATTCATATATATGCATGTTTCTGGTTATAAACCATACCCTTCTTGAAACGGAGCACATGTGAACGTGTGTAATAACTCCACCTGTAAAGAGCTCATCATTCACCTTTTATAGTGAAAATAATGCCCCTATTTTGCTGTATACTTTGGAAGTATTGGAATTAGGACAAGGAAGTTTCTAAAGAATATATATGGTGAGCTTGATCAAATGTCTCTGGAGGTGTTGGCAGAATGTTTTTAACTTTTCCAGTGACATTTGCTGTAGGGCCTGTCTCTGGTGGGTCAGTTTCTTAAAGAAAGAAATCAATAGCAAATTGTCGAAAACCTGTAAATAGATCACTTGAATTCAATAATATTTAGCGTTTACTTTTTCCCAAACCTAAATATAATGAATGCACTGTCAGTCTACTCCACCCCAAAAATGTACATTTATAGTAGGCCCACTTACAGCGGTAGCCTACACACTTCAATGCCAAATATCAACTGTCTGTTCATCTGTTCAACTCTACTGTATATTAAATCTGTGCTGCCTTTCGGATACATAGAGCAAAATACTTAATAGCAGCCTGATTAAATGAGAGATGCACATGGTCATTTGTTGCAGGCTAAAGCTACTTTGGGAATATGAACCCATCATGGCCAGAAAAGGTTTGAATCCCTGATCCGGCAAGGTGGAAAAGTCTGCAGTTCACTGACTAGGTATCCCCTACTTGCTTGCTTGCAATGCAATAACCTTCTGTGCATACGCATGGTCTAAAGCTTGCTGGAATAAAAGCACATTATCACTACAAGTTCAGTTTTTTATAAATGCCAATTTCTGTGTAAAACAAATGTTTTGGGGTATGTTTTGTGCGAACTATAAATGAGACCCCAGACTTTCATAGCATCACTTGCTGTCCAGCTGAGAGTATTTCCCCAGCAAACAATATCAACTACTCAAAAAATGACAATAACTTTATACAAATTTAACTCAAAAAATGACACTGACTTTATACAAATTTAACAAAGTAAATACAAATGACCTATAATAAATAACCGGGAAAGAAAGTTGAGGATGCCCTTCCAAGGCATTCACTGTCGTCTTAAGACACTCCCACATACACTCCCACTTTCAGGAGGTGGAGTCCGGGCATTGTAGGGGCGTCCAGCTCTGGGAAGAGGTCGTCGTGGAGATGATTGCCAGACAGCTGGGTTAGTCTAGCTTGCAGTTTGAGGGTGAGGAGGAGAAGAGAGACGGAGGAGTGAGACAGGCTGAGGCCACACATTAACACAGAGCGACTGACGTCCTGACCTCACACAGACCAACAACATGCTTGTTCTCCTCTGGACACACATCACATCACACACACACAGACACACTCACAAACTGCATGGATTAACAATGCACTTCAGGTGTTCAAATGCCAGAAATAGTTCCTAAATCCGAATTCAAGTTCATGATTTGTGATGGGTAAACCAGTCTAGTCATTATATTTCTATGTCAGAAACCATTCAATACCTATTCGTTCACATAAACTGCCTATCCAATGATGCAAAATACAAGTGGAAAATTCCAATTGGGTGTCATCATCACTCTTGCACCAAAGTCCAAGACATATCTTTGACTGTTTGTTTACCTCTTTAGGACCTTAATATCACCATCTCCATACTTTCATCCCTAACATTCATCAACGTCTACGTATGAATCAAGACAGAATCTTGATGACTGATGTTCCGGTATTAGCTGATTCTGTATCTGCTGTACTTGATTGAGGTTGTCTTTTGCAATGGTATCAATAGGTCCAGAAGTGCAACACTGCCCACCTGGCACTTTCGGCAGGCTGAAGCAAATGCTCAAATAGTATTTGAGTCAGGTCAGCTCTTACTCTGTGTCTCTGACCTGCTGAGTGCTGTGGCGGGTCTGGGGTGACTTGGAAGGTTGGATGTCGTTGTCAGTTGTCCTCAGAGAGAATCCCCTACTGGAGGACAACGACACTGCAGAACGAGAGACAAAAAACATAGGTTTTGGTCAATTTTTATCTTAAATATTACTTACGCAGAAAACCACGTACAAGTAGTTATTTATAAAGTGGAAATGATTTTATCTCTAAGTAAAGTCTAGACTTGACGTAAGTGATTGTCCTACTGGTTATATAGGGGTATTGCAGTTTGGAACGCATATACTTCCAAGTCTGTGGTGAACTTTGCACTAACTTAATGAACAATTTGTTAGGAATTATCAATTAAAGGTGTGAGGAATTATTTGCCAGACGCAAGGTGTCTGAATTAGAAACAGGATGCGATGTTCTATAAGTAGTGTGTCAAATTAGAAAAAAGTAACCATGGCTGTTCTTGCGTTATTGGAAGACATTGTAAACCGTGATTTTAGAAGAGAGAGAGTTTTCAGAGACCGGAATTACTTTTTTGCGCATGATGATCTATGGTTTATAAATCGCTGTCGTCTCCCTTGAAATGTTCCGTTAGATTTGTGCGCGGATTTAGCCCCTAATCTGGAAAGGAAGACACGCTGTAATCATACCATACCCGTATCTGTCCAAGTACTGTCCACTCTGGGATTCCTCACTACTGGGATATTCCAGAGGGAAATAAGTGACAGGTCAGGTATATCATAGCCATCATTCAGCCTGTCACAAATGATCGCGTCTCCAAAAAGTTTGCTTTTCTCTTTTGGTCCATGGTTATTCCTGACTAAACACTCATTTGTGCTAGCATCCTGTAATGGGAAATCACTGATTTTAAGGCACGTTCAGGTGCCGTTAATTTTAAGTTAATTTGAGATTTATAGATCACAAGTCCGTAAGTTATAAATGGGCTTCTTAGAACCTGCGTAAGCAAGGTTTTTTGTGTTCATTATCACATTTAACGTGCTGGTTGAAATTAGGTAAAAAGGATTTAAGTTTCCCTGCATTAAAGTCCTCAGCTACTATGAGCCTTTGGATGAGCGTTTTCCAGATTGCTTATAGCCATATACAGCTCATTGGGTGCGGTCTTAGTGCCAGCATCGGTTTGTGATGGTAAATAGAGAACTAGAAAAAAATATAGATGAAAACTCTCTTGATAAATAGCCTACTGCTTTTCATGAGATACTCTACCTCAGGTGAGCAAAACCTTGAGACTTCCTTAATATTAGATTTTGTGCACCAGCTGTTGTCTACAAATATAAACAGACCACCACCCCTTGTCTTACCAGAGGCAGCTGTTCTATCTTGCCGATGCAGCGTAAAACCCGCCAGCTGTATGTTATCCATGTCGTCGTTCAGCCACGACTCCGTGAAACATAAGATACTATAGTTTTTAATGTCCCGTTGGTAGGGTATTCATGATCGTGGCTCATCTATTTTGTTATCCAATGATTGTACGTTGGCTAATAGGACTAATAGTAGAGGCAGATTACCCACTTGCCACATTTACTAGGTATAAACATCAGTGAAACTAAATTTGACACATTGAATATACGGCAGGGTTGGGATCAATTATATTTTAATTCCAGTCAATTCAGGAAGTACATTGAAACCTTTGGTCTGTTTCAAAACGTTTTGCAAATTAAAACGTTTAGCTTTTACTATATGAACCAAATGGAAGGAAACAGATGAAATGGAATGAAACGGGAAGGGACCTACCTGCATCTGTCCAATAGAACCTACCGTTTTCGTTGCAAAACGTTATCCATTTGGAGTAAATGGTTTCCATTGCAAAACGTTTTTCAACAGAATCCGAGAACTGAATACACCCCTAGCAGACTAATTCTGGCAGCTAGTCCAACTCATTCATTAAAGGAGTGATAAAAGGGGTGGGATTAGGTGTTGAGGGGGATCAGATTAAATGGAAGGTTCCTGGTGTCTGTGACACCAGCTGTTTGGTGTGATGCAGCGTGGTGAAACAGAGAAGACATTGTCTGTCCTGTTGAGTTTTGATGCAGAGTCTTTGAGAACAGAAGTTAGGATTGTCAGGATTTGGCCAGGGTTGTTCCGGTTTTGGTCACTAGATGCCCCCATTGTGCTTTTTGACCCTTTTGTCTTCCCTTGTTCCCAGTTATTATTTGCACCTGCGCCTCGTTTCCCTTGATTGTATTTAAACCCTTAGTTTTCCTCAGTTCTTTGCTCTGTGTTTGTATGTTAGGTTTTGTTCTTGTTTATTTTTTATTATTCTTTTGAGGTTTGTTTTTTCCCTGCTGTTCTTACCACTTTGTGGATTTTCCTTGTCTCTTGGAGGTTATACATTTTTTCTCTTGGAATTACTTTTGACGTTGTGGATTTATATTTTTGCCTGAAGATCTTTTCCTTTTTTCTTTATTAAATCACCGTCTCTAGTACTGCTGTGTCTGCCTCATCTTCTGGGTTCTGCCAGCTATTAGTGGCTCAGTTTACTAAGAGACTGTTTCTCACACCGGAGACCCGAGTTCATAACTGGGTCCTGATAGAAACACAGAGCCAACAAAATGAACCCAGAGGCAGCCAGTACCCAGGACATTTTTTCCATGCTGTCCCACCACGAGGGGACTTTCCAACGCCACGAAGCTGCTCTGGGTCAGCAAGAGTTCTTAATGGCTAGACATTCTCGACTTCTGTCGGAGATGCTGACTTCCATAAAGCAGATATCTGATCGACTTTCCCCGGCAACCGCTCCTGCCCCAGTACATCAGATTCAAGTGCCCGTGGCAGTTAACCCCCTGGCTGAACCTTGTCTGCCGCCTCCCCAACGGTTCTCAGGTGATCCAAGTGCTTGTAAGGTTTTTTTTACCCAATGTTCTCTCTCCTTCGAGCTGCAACCCTCGTCGTTTCCCACCGACCGGTCCAAGATCGCATATATCATCACCCTGCTGTCAGAAAAAGCCCTAGCCTGGGCTACTGCTGTGTGTGATGCCCAAAGTCCCTGCTGTGCCAGCTACTCTACCTTTGCTGAAGAATTCAAGCGAGTATTTCAAGGTCCTACCAGCGGCCCTGACTCAGCCAAACAGCTCCTGACTCTCCGCCAAGGTCGGCGCAGCGTGACGGACTATGCCATCCAGTTCCGCACGGTGGCAGCAGCGAGTAGCTGGAACGATAAGGCGCTCACAGTGTGCTTTTTGAAGGGTCTTTCCGACACCATCCAAGATGAACTGGCCACTCGGGAACCACCGGGTTCGAGTCCCTGATCAAGTTGGCCTTGCGCATAGACCAGCGTCTGAGAGAGAGAGAACTCAACCGTAGACCTCTCATCCTAGCTCCTATCGGTCCCAGCTCCGAGTCTCCACCTTTATCCTCGCTGGCTCCACCGGAACCCATGCAGATTGGACGCATCTCCCAGGCTGAGAGAGACCGCCAGATGAGGGAGCGATGCTGTCTATATTGCGGCAAACCGGGCCATTTCCGCTCCACGTGTCCCGGGCTCCAGGGAAACGCACTGTCCCGTGCAGGCCTGGGAGCACTGTAACGGGAAACATAACCTCCTCCCATCCATCCAACTCCCACCTGTTCATTCCAGTCACCCTTTCCTGGGACAACCACGAGCTTCCCCTTCAAGCCTTGGTAGACTCTGGAGCCGCAGGTAACTTCATGGATGGTGTCTGGGCGAAGGAGAATGGTGTTCCCTCTGAACCTCTAAGTGACCCCATGAGGGTTACTACATTGGATGGAAGCCCTTTGGGATCTGGACTTGTCACTCGTGTCACTACCTCCTTGCGACTTTCAGTTTCCCAACACCCAGGAGGTGATGAACTATCATCTGATCTCCTGTTCCGAGTTCCCTCTCGTCCTTGGATACTCCCTTGGCTTCACAGCCATAACCCTCACATCGACTGGTCTGTGGGCACTATCAAGCAGTGGGGTCCTACGTGCCAAGCCACTTGTATCTTCCCGAGTTCCCGGAGTTCTCCTCCCAAGTCTCTAGAATCCATCGACCTGTCCCGAGTTCCCGAGTGTTACCATGACCTCAAACCGGTATTTAGCAAACAGAGGGCCACCATGCTACCACCCCATAGACCTTACGATTGCCCCATCGACCTGTTTCCGGGCACCTGCCCCCCCAGGGGTCGGATCTTTTCCCTATCTCCTCCCGAACGAGCTGCTATGGATACCTACATCAAGGACGCTCTGGCAGCAGGCCTCATGCGTCCATCCACCTCGCCGGCGGGAGCAGGGTTTTTCTTTGTGGCCAAAAAAGACGGTGGATTACGTCCTTGCATCGACTACTGGGGACTCAATGCCATAACCGTCCGTAACCGCTACACCTTATGGCCACAGCTGCTCCAGGAAGCAGTTGTCTTCACTAAGCTTGACCTGCGGAACGCATACCATCTTGTGTGGATCAGACCCGGTGACGAGTGGAAGACCGCTTTCAACACGCCTACTGGTGAACTACGAATACTTGGTGATGCCCTTCGGCCTGACCAACGCCCCGGCTGTGTTCCAAGCGCTCATAAACGATGTGCTTAGGGATATGCTTAACATATTCGTGTTCGTTTACTTGGATGACATCCTCATCTTTTCGAGCTCCCTTCAAGAACACACAAAGCATGGCAGACAAGTACTCAAACGCCTCCTAGACAACCATTTCTACGTTAAGCCGGAAAAATGTGAATTCCATTCATCCCGAGTACAATTCCTGGGATTTGTAATGGAACCCGGTCGAGTCCAAATGGACTCCAGGAAGGTAGGGGCGGTAGCGGATTGACCCACCCACAAGTCTGTTAAGGAAGTTCAGCGTTTCCTGGGCTTCACAAACTTTTACCGCAAGTTCATCAAGAACTTCAGCTTGGTGGCAGTGAGAAGAAGGCCAGTCAGTGTGTTAAGAACAAGGAAATCACAGTGTGAAGCTGTGTGTCTTCAGAAGCTCACACCAACTTGGGGGAGAACATTGTTTCACTTGCAAGACTCATGACACTCTACCTCGAGAGATGACTACTATAGGCCTACTGTACCTTGGAGGTTGAGATAGGTCAAAGGTCGCTAGGTGGAGAGGAGGCTTTGGAGTACCACCTAGATCACCGCCAGGTTCCCGGACAGGTTCACAGACACCATGGAGGGACAGACAGGCAGACACCTGGACAGGTCACACCCCCACACGTCATAGTGTCCCCATGATGTCTTTTAGATTAAACGAAAATGAAATACTAGGAGGATATCAGCACATGCTTCTTGGCTTGAATACCAAAGGCAAAGTAGTGCAGCAGATAAGTGGATGACATACTCTAATTTCCTTTCAACCTGTGAATTGTTTTCACAGCTTCCAAGGCACCTGCCTCAGACCCGTGGTTTAGGTTTACTGGTTAGCAAACCACAGATCACAATGACTTTACAGAGAAACCAGAGTCATCACCAGAAACAGAACCAATTGTTTTAAAAATTCTGTTAAAAATGTCTTGATTTATGGATATATTTATTATAATTGCAGTCTTTATTGTATACCTTCCTTGACAAATATCCTCTACTAAGTATCTACCTAGACACTGATAGTTTGTGCGGTTCTTTAGCCAAACAACCCACATAAAAAATAGTTTACTATAATATACTACCGTACTTACTAAGGAATTCTATTTTAAACTGTAGAATCCTATACTCCACACTGTAGCTCAATCGTGTATTTCTTATTATATAATTTTGTACCAATCAAATCAAATTTTATTGGTCGCAAACACATAGCAGATGTTATTGTGGGTGTTGCGAAATGCTTGTGTTCCTAGCTCCAACAGCTCAGTCATATCTAGCAATTCTCAACAATGCACATCAATCTGAAAGTATACTGGATTATTCTATACTACACACTGTAGTATCCCTCGATCATGTAGTGCTTACTATAATATTTTGTAGTACACTATACTATACCTCGATTATATAGTGCTTACTTTATAACTTTTAGGTCGATTGGACAGCTAGCTAGCTTTCCTGCTAGCTTTGTCGATGCTGTTTTGATTTGAACGTGCTGTCCTTGGGGAGATCATGACGGGGATTTCCTCGGACGTTCCCCCTTCGATCATGTAGTGCTCACTATAGAATTGTGTAGAATACTATACTGCACACTGTCCTATTGTCTAAATACTGTAGTATTACTATATTTATATTCTCTTGTATTCACTGTAGTGTTTTTGCGAACATGACATTAGTATTCTGTTGTATTTACTGTTTTTTTACTTATTTTGTACATAATGTTGCCGCTACTGTCTCTTATGACCGAAAATAACTTCTAGACATCAGGCCTGCGATTACTTACCACCGACTAGCACAATCCTTTTTTTCAGTTCACAACTCTGACGAGTCCAACGGAAGGACATACTGCTTCCTTGGGAACAGGCCCCGATCCCTGTGATCTGCAGTAAAGAAGAGGTGGAGAAAGAGGGGCCGAAGGGCGGGCTGCCTTCTGAGAATTTGTAGGCGATTGAATAAACCACCACTTCCCTTCATTCTCCTAGTGTAGCGTGGTTCGTTCTGTGTTGTGTACTTTAAATTAGGACAATGCCACAACTGGAGGTCTGCTGGTTGAATTATTTTTTTATTTGCTCTGCACACGAAGAGACAACACACAATATGTTAGCCCTTGGCGCAGTCATAGCTCTCAGGCACCTTGCTATGCCGAAGGTCAGGCAAAAGAGAGCGTCAAAAGGAAATAACAGGTGCTGCGTGCACACATTCAGTGCACAACAGCACACTATACAATACAAGTAAGATGATACAGAACATAATTCGGACAAAATAAAAGACATACCTGCACACGAAGAAACAACACACAATATGCTAGCCCTTGGCGCAGTCATAGCTCTCAGGCACCTGTGCAAGCACATGGACACCTGTGCAAGCTCACTCAAACACTGTCCTAAGTTGTCATGCCCTGACCTTAGAGAGCCTTTTTATGTCTCTATTTGGTTTTGTCAGGGTGTGATTTGGGTGGGCATTCTATGTTCTGTTTTCTATGTTTTTGTATTTCTATGTTTTGGCCAGGTATGGTTCTCAATCAGGGACAGCTGTCATCATTGTCTTTGATTGTGAATCATACTTAGGCAGCCTTTTTCCCCTTTGTCATTGTGGGAAGTTGTCTTTGTTAGGGGCACTATAGCCCTTGTAAGCTTCTCGTCGTTTTTGTTATTTCTTGTTTTGTTGGCGACATTTTACTAAATAAAAGAAAATGTACGCTCACCACGCTGCACCTTGGTCTTCCTTGAACGACAGTCGTGACAGAACTTCCCACCACAAACGGACCAAGCAGCGTGGTGAGGAGGAGCAGCGCTTTCTGGAGGAATGGACATGGGAGGAGATATTGGAGGGCAAGGGACCCTGGGCACAGGCTGGTGAATATGGCCGTCCTAAGGAGGAACTGGAAGCAGCTAAAACAGAGTGGCGAAGCTACGAGGAGTTAGCACAGCGGAGCAGGCACGAGAGGCAGCCCCCCCAAAAAAAATTGTTGGGGGGGTGTACCCATCAATTCGAGGTTGAACTTAGTATCGTTCACTGAAATTGTTAATATACTGCAAAATTCACCTGGTCTTCCATGTCTTTCTGACCCTTCTGGTACCCGTGTCATCATCTGATCCTGTGAAGACATGCGAAGACATGATGAGCAGTGTTTTGTGACTGCACTAGAGGGCTGTATTCCCACGGGTGCCTGCAGGACCTGCGGGTTCCAACAGAGATCATTGCAGCACGGTAGGCACTGGGAATAAACCGTAGTTCATTTTTTTCTGTGAAGTTAAACAGCAGTTACCTTTCCAGCTACATCAGTCAACTAAATAATAGCCCGTTTCTGCTCTACTTGCTTTTACAACTTGGTGAAAGAATGCAACACATACACACTGAACTACAGTATGCTCAACTCTACCGTGCTGGTCTAGCCATTCTTCCAGAACCTTTGCTTTCACATAGCCTATCAGCCCACTCTTTGATGTCCGTGGGGTCCTCATTCAAGCAGGCTAAAACTGTGTGGGGAACATGACCCTCCCATCCCCACTGAAAGTTGTGCCCCTGCTTAGCAGCACTTCAAACAAATGGGTATGCTTAATTAAATAGTTAACAAGGTGTCAGTAGCACCATCCACAAATTGCACTAACAGAAATCATTTAGTAATTGCTTTTTATAAATTGGAAATTACTATAACAGGTGACGAAATTAGTTACCCTAAACATAATTGCCTTGGCCCAATCTCTGAGTGATAAAGTGATACACTGAGGTGACAACACTAATGTGTGACTAGGAACTTTCCCACAGTATCTTGAAGCCCACCCAACACCCTCCTTTGTGGAAATATTAAACAGTGAGAAGAAGGTCAGTCAGTGTGTTAAGAACAAGGAAACCACAGTGTGAAGCTGTGTGTCTTCAGAAGCTCACACCAACTTGGGGGAGAACATTGTTTCACTTGCAAGACTCATGACACTCTACCTCGAGAGATGACTACTATAGGCCTACTGTGCCTTGGAGGTTGAGATAGGTCAAAGGTCGCTAGGTGGAGAGGAGGCTTTGGAGTACCACCTAGGTCACCGCCAGGTTCCCGGACAAGTTCACAGACACCATGGAGGGACAGACAGGCAGACACCTGGACAGCAGGACACACAGAACTTACAGATCTCAGTCAGGTCACATGATCTAGAGGTAGAGTACAGGATAGACACTTTGAAAAGACCCAGAAAGCTCAAATAGCTAAATATAGAAGAACAAGGGTTGATATTATTTTTTTTAACTAGGCAAGTCAGTTAAGATCAAATTCTTATTTACAATGAAGGCCTAGCAACAGTGAATTAACTGCCTTGTTCAGGGGCAGAACAACAGATATTTACCTTGTCAGCTTGGTTATTCAATCTAGAAACCTTTCGGTTACTGGCCGAACGCTCTAACCAATAGGCTACCTGCCGCCCCAGGGTTGATACACATTGAGAGAAACCACAAACACACACGCCACGCTGCCGTCCGCCATTTCTTTCCAGGCTCAGGTGGGTCAGGAAGCAGTCATACATACTGTGGAACACACAAAGGACCAATCAGGACCATGATTTCTGTCCCTCCTCCATTTTCAGCAAGGGACCAAACAAATCCCAGATCTCATGGTATTCCTTTAACCAGGCAGTTAATACTGTCTATCAAAATAAAAATATATATTACAATTGCAACATCTAAATGGATTATAGGCCCATTAAAGGGAAAAAATAAAGAGGCAGATAAAAAACAATCAAAGTTTATTAAAACTTAGAGGATTACAGTAGGTTAGCTTGTTTCAGAGAAATAACACACATTAACAAGAGTACACCAAAATTACTTCAATCTGTTTATTCCACTAGATAAAAGAGACAGAAATAAAAGATGAAATACAACAGTGCTTTCATAAAGATACAGGTGACCAAGATCACGAGAGGACCAAAAATAATGACAAACAATACTGTATTTCTGATGGTAGAAAATAAATAACAGTTAACCACTACATTTACATAAGCAATATTTAAAAAAAAAATGCAAATTACTACTTGAAGACACCTTTATTGGAAGGAGCTGCCAAATAAACTGCCTGGATCTCAAACCAGCAAAGCTTATCGAAACAAACCAACTGAAAACAAAAAGGACATCATTGCAGTGGTTTTACATAATGAACATCTTGAATATGGTCACAAACTCACTGATGGGTTAAACTCAACATGTAGCATTGAGAACAAAATGACCACATCCCAAACATTTCTTCCAGAAAGCATGGTCAGATGAGGTTTATGGTGATGCCCATCTACTGTGGGACTTTAGTTAAAGATCAGGCAGAGACAGAGATACAGTTCAGTTTAAGAGACTTTCAGTGGTGGAAAAAGAACCCAATATTTGTACTTGAGTAAAAGTAAAGATACTGTAATGAGGTGCGTACTGGCGGCAGAGAAGTCAGGCGCTAGAGAGCGAAAACTGAATTACAATGGTGTCGTTTATTAAACATAAACCACCATCAACAGAACAATACATGAAATGGGTCAAACAAAACCCGGTAATCACCAGCATACCGTGCACAAGCACTACACGAAACAATTACAGACAAGGACATGGAGGGGAACAGAGGGTTAAATACACAACATGTAATGGATGGAATAGGAACCAGGTGTGATGGAAGACAAGATAAAACCAATGGAAAATGAGAAGTGGATCGGCGATGGCTAAAAGGTCCGTGACGTCGACCGCTGAACGCCGCCCGAACAAGGAGAGGGACCAACTTCGACGGAAGTCGTGACAGATACCTTAATAGAAAATGACTCAAGTAAAAGCAAAAGTCACCCAGTAAAATACTACTTGAGTAAAAGTCTAAAAGTATTTGGTTTAAAATATACTTAAGTACCAAAGTAAAAGTAAAATTATAAATCATTTCAAATGTGTTATTTTAAGCAAACCAGATGGCATATATTAAGAAACTTTTTGAACTTTTGACAGATAGGAATGTTACTGTCATATATTATTCTGAATTTACATGGATTTCAGACAATATTTCTACACAGACCACTAGAAGACAGCCTCACAAGACAGTCAGATCTTTTTCCAACCACAAACACCTAGCCTGGCCTGTCGCACACCCACTGCTGTCTGTCAGGCTATTGCAGAAAGATGGGGTGGTGCTGTGACCATCACTGAACAGAGGATACAAGGCCATATAGGGACATAGCCAGAGTCTTACAAGTCAGAATCTTATGTCAGTGTTTCCCACAGTGTTTGTCCTGTTGGGGTGCCGATGCTTCTGAAACAACATTCATATATATGCATGTTTCCGGTTATAAACCAGAACCTTCTTGAAACGGTGCACACGTGAACGCGCGTAATAACTCCACCTGTAAAAAGCTCATCATTCACCTTTTATGGTGAAAATAATGCCCTTATTGGCTGAATGCTTTGGAAGTATTGGAATTAGGACAAGGAAGTGTCTAAAGAATATATATGGTGAGCTTGATCAAATGTCTCTGGAGGTGTTGGCAGAATGTTGCAATCTTTTCCAGTGACATTTGCTGTAGGGCCTGTCTCTGGTGGGTCAGTTTCTTAAAGAAAAAATCAATAGCAAATTGTTGTAAACCTGTAAATAGATAATTTGAATTCAATAATATTTAGTAGGTACTTTTTCCTGAACCTAAATATAATGCACTGTCTGTCTACTCCACCCCAAAAATGTACATTTATAGTAGGCCCACTTACAGTGGTAGCCTACACACTTCAATGCAAAATATCAACTGTCTGTTCATCTGTTCAACTCTACTGTATATTAAAACCCCGCTGCGTTTCAGATGCATAGAGCAAAATACTTGAAATAATAGCCTATTAAATGATTAAATGAGAGATGCACATGGTAATTTGTAGTAGGCTAAAGCTACTTTGGGAATATGAACCTAACATCTCCAGAAAAGGTTTGAATCACCAAGCGGGTAAGGTGGAAAAGTCTGGCACTCTGCATTTGAGCAAGGCAGTAAACCCACCAAAAAACAACATTGATGAATACGCTGATTTGGTGAGCGAGTTTATTAGCAAGTGCATTGGCGATGTCATACCCACAGCAACTATTAAAACATTCCCAAACCAGAAACCGTGGATTGATGGCAGCATTTGTGTGAAACTGAAAGCGCAAACCACTGCTTTTAACCAGGGCAAGGTGAACTGAAACATGACCGAATACAAACAGTGTAGCTATTTCCTCCGCAAGGCAATCAAACAAGCTAAGTGTCAGTATAGAGACAAAGTAGTGTCGCAATTCAACGGCTCAGACACGAGGTATGTGGCAGGGACTACAGTCAATCACAGATTTACAAAAAGAAAACCAGCCCCGTCGTGGACCAGGATGTCTTGCTCCGAGACAGACTAAACAACTTCTTTGCTCATTTTGAGGACAATACAGTGCCACTGACACGGGCCCGCTACCAAAACCTGCGGACTCTCCTTCACTGGAGCCAAGGTGAGTAAAACATTTAAACGTGTTAACCCTCGCAAGGCTGCCGGCCCAGAAGGCATCCCCAGCCGCGTCATTAGAACATGTGCAGCCCAGCTGGCTGGTGTGTTTACAGACATATTCAATCAATCCTTATCCCAGTCTGCTGTTTCCACATCCTTCAAGAGAGCCACCATAGTTCCTGTTACCAATTAAGCTAAGGTAACTGAGCTAAACGACCCCGCCCTCAGGTCGTGAGGATAGGTAACAACATCTCCACCCCACTGATCCTCAACACTGGTGCGCTCTGAGCCCTCTCCTGTACTCCCTGTTCACCCACGACTGCGTGGCCATGCACGCCTCCAACTCAATCATCAAGTTGGCAGACGAAACTACAGTGGTAGGCTTGATTACCAACAACGACGAGACGGCCTACAGGGAGGAGGTGAGGGCCCTCGGAGTGTGGTGTCAGGAAAATAACCTCACACTCAAAGTCAACAAAACAAAGGAGATGATCGTGAACTTCAGGAAACAGCAGAGGGAGCACCACCCTGTCCACATCGAAGGGACAGTAGTGGAGAGGGTAGTAAGTTTTAAGTTCCTCTGCGTACACATCACGGACAAACTGAATTGGTCCACCCACACAGACAGCATGGTGAAGAAGGCGCAGCAGCGCCTCTTCAACCTCAGGAGGCTGAAGAAATTTGGCTTGTCACCAAAAGCACTCACAAACTTTTACAGATGCACAATCGAGAGCATCCTGTCGGGCTGTATCACCGCCTGGTACCACAACTGCTCCGCCCACAACCGTAAGGCTCTCCAGAGGGTAGTGAGGTCTGCACAACGCATCACCGGAGCAAACTACCTGCCCTCCAGGACACCTACCCCACCTGATGTCACAGGAAGGCCATAAAGATCATCAAGGACAACAACCACCCGAGCCACTGCCTGTTCACCCCGCTATCATCCAGAAGGCGAGGTCAATACAGGTGCATCAAATCAGGGACCGAGAGACTGAAAAACAGCTTCTATCTCAAGGCCATCAGACTGTTAAACAGCCACCACTAACATTGAGTGGCTGCTGCCAACATACTGACTCAACTCTAGCCACTTTAATATTGGAAAAATTGATGTAATAAATGTATCACTAGCCACTTTAAACAATGCCACTTAATATAATGTTTACATACCCTAAATTACTAATTTCATACGTATATACTGTACTCGATACCATCTACTGCATCTTCTTGCCTATGCCGTTCTGTACCATCACTCATTCATATATCTTTATGTACATATTCTTCATCCCTTTACACTTGTGTGTGTAAGGTAGTTGTTGTGAAATTGTTAGGTTAGATTACTTGTTGGTTATTACTGCATTGTCAGAACTAGAAGCACAAGCATTTCGCTACACTCGCATTAACATCTGCTAACCATGTGTATGTGACAAATACATTTAGATTTGGAACAACTACTCCTCCGGCACCGCAAACTAGGAATGACTGGACAGCTTCTGGATGGTTGAAACGGAAGAGCGCTAGAGCGAAAGAGAAAGTTGCCTGCATGCCATGAGTTGAATCCCATCTGATGCAGACGTTCCAGCGACGGTGAGATTTACTGTTAAGGCTACACACCAAGACACAGTTAAGGCATGTGATATTTTCCTTGTTTGTGTGGGAGATCGTCTGCTGGGTTAATTCCATTATCTGTCTGATAGTGATGTGCAGCCTTGTGAGGGTTAACACGTTTCAATGACTTATATAAGATCTCATTGTGAGATCTCATCACTCAGTGTCATTGTGCTCGAATCTTGAGAAAAAGCTGTTTAGCTCCTCTGTCATCCTGCCCCCTACTGGGCAGCCTCTCTCTGCATTCTCACAGCCCCGCTGCCTGTAGCAACACCGCCTCCTACTGGCCAGAAACCTGGCAGGTAAACAGCACCACTGCCTCTTACTGGCCAGTGACCTGGCAAGCGAACAGGCTCATTAATACCTTTTTTAACTGATATGACAAATATTATTAGCATCAGATCATTTATATAAATGGTGCAATTACAGGAGCCAGAATGGAACCTTGGGGGACACCAATTTTCAACTCTATGTGGATACATTAAGATCTGTTTGTGATGTGGTCTAAGAATCAGAATAATCTCATCGTCCTACAGGTACAGAACACCTGTCCCTTAATGCCCTGGGCTTTTATATAGTGTCCACACTAGAACAACCAGGTTCTCACAAACACACATGTACACATGCGCACACACAATTGCACACACATACATGCACAAATTAAAATAAAGTTATTCTATAGAGTACTCTGAAATTTAATCAAGCATTGTCTAAAAAAAACTGTCCAGGAAGGTCCATGATAAAGACAACAAATACAAGAAAGAGATCAGTAAATGATGAGAAGCTTTTAACAGATATTGTTGAAACAATTGGTTGAGTATCTGGTAATGAGACTCTTGTTTCCCCGTAAAGCGCTTGTTATCTATGGTCTGCTAACCCGTAAACCTAAACCACAGGTCTGAGACAGGCGCCTTGCAAACTGAAAACATTTCACTGGTTGAAAAGGAAGCATGTCATCCACTTATCTGCTATAAAACTTTGCCTTTGGTATTCAACCCAAGAAGCATGTGCTGATATGGTAGTTAGGATACAATGGTTGTATCTTAAAGTCTGTACACCATTTGATTTAATGGAGCACTATGGCAAGATGTGTGTTTTTGTAAGTGTTCAATGGAGAGAAAAAAATATTAAGTGAACATAATACTCATTATTTTTGGACTGCTTTTTACCATTGGGCTTTTTTCCATGCAACCTCCTAACAATTGCTGACTGACTGAATATATGGTCAAGCTGAGAAATGATTAAATCACTCCATTTTGTCATGTTCCCCCTATTCTCTTCCCACAGCCGCTGTATCTCTTCCCCCTAGTTCCCCCCTCCCAAAAACATGCCAGCTTATGTCCCCCCTTCACCTCTAAAACAAATGTTTTAGCAGCCACTGCTGCCAACAACACTATTATGGGAGGGGACATTTTTGAAAACACGCACAAACCTTTTCACAGTTAGAAAGATGTAGTATGCTTTCATTCTGAAATACAGTGGCTTGCGAAAGTATTTACCCCCTTGGCATTTTTCCTATTTTGTTGCCTTAGAATCTGGAATTAAAAGAGATTGTTGAGGGGTTTGTATGATTTGATTTACACAACATGCCTACCACTTTGAAGATGCAAAATATTTTTTGTGTGTGAGACAAACAAGAAATACAAGAAAACAGAACTTGAGTGTGCATGACTATTCACCCCCCTCCCCCAGTCAGTACTTTGTAGAGCCACCTTTTGCAGAAATTACAGCTGCAAGTCTCTTGGGGTATGTCTCTATAACCTTGGCACATCATGCCACTGGGATTGTTGCCCATTCTTCAAGGAAAAACTGCTCCAGCTCCTTCAAGTTGGATGGGTTCCGCTGGTGTACAGCAATCCTCATCCTACCACAGATTTGCAATTGGATTGAGGTCTGGCCTTTGACTAGCCCATTCCAAGACATTTAAATGTTTCCCCTTAAACCACTTGTGTTGCTTTAGCAGTATGCTTAGGGTCATTGTCCTGCTGGAAGGTGAACCTCCATCCCAGTCTCACATCTCTAGAAGACTGAAACAGGTTTCCCTCAAGAATGTCCCTATATTTAGCGCCATCCATCATTCCTTCAATTCTGACCAGTTTCCCAGTCCCTGCTGTTGAAAAACATCCCCACAGCATGATGCATGGGATGGTATTCTCAGGGTGATTAGAGTTGTTGGGTTTGCGCCAGACATACCATTTTCCTTGATGTCCAAAATGCTCAATTTTAGTCTCATCTGACCAGAGTACCTTCTTCCATATGTTTGGGGAGTCTCCCACATGCCTTTTGGCGAACACCAAACGTGTTTGCTTATTTTTTTCTTTAAGCAATGGTGTTTTTCTGGCCACTCTTCCGTAAAGCCCAGCTCTGTGGAGTGTACAGCTTAAAGTGGTACTATGGACAGATACTCCAATCTCTGCTGTGGAGCTTTGCAGTCCTTCAGGGTTTTCTTTGGTCTCATTGTTGCCTCTCTGATTAATGCCCTCCTTGCCTGGTCTGTGAGTTTTGGTGGGCGGCCCTCTCTTGGCAGGTTTGTTGTAGTGCCATATTCTTTCAATTTTTTAATAATGGATTTAATGATGCTCCATGGGATGTTAGAGTTTCTGATATTTTTTTATAACCCAACACTGATCTGTACTTCTCCACAACTTTGTTCCTGGCCTGTTTGGAGAGCTCCTTGGTCTTCGTGGTGCCGGGTGCTTGGTGGTACCCCTTGCTTAGTGGTGTTGCAGACTCTGGGGCCTTTCAGAACAGATGTATATTTACTGAGATCATGTGACAGATCATGTGACACTTAGATTGCACACAGGTGGACTTTATTGAACTAATTATGTGACTTCTGAAGGTAATTGGTTGTGCCAGATCTTATTTAGGGGCTTCATTGCAAAGGGGGTGAATAAATATGCACACGCCACTTTTCCATGTTTTATTTTTCAGAATTCTTTGAAACAAGTGTTGTTGTTTTTTTCCCTTCACCAATTTGGACTGTGTTGTGTATGTCCATTACATGAAATTCAAATAAAAATCCATTTAAATTACAGGTTGCAATGCAACAAATTAGGAAAAATGCCAAGGGGCTTTTGCAAGGCACTATACTTTATAGAAAGTGCAGCAAGTGCATGTCAGTGGTCACGTAGTCTCTTCCCACAGCTGCTGTGTCTAACCTATGAGTTTGAGGCCAGTCATACTAAGACATGCATGTGGTTGTGGTCTAGTCTAGCTAGAAGTTTCAAGTTTTCATGTCACATGCAGAAGTACAGTGAAATGACACACTTGCAAACCCAACAATGCAATAATCAATAGCAATGTATTCAGTAGAGGAACAGATGTAGTGATGGTCCCCCTGTAAGTAGGATTCATGTCAACTAGTAATGTTTAAGCTGGAGGCCAAGTTGAGAACTCAACACTGACATATTGGTTGATAGACATAAACTCAGCAAAAAAAGGAAAGTCCTCTCGCTGTCAACTTAATTTATTTTCATTAATCTAACATGTGTAAATATTTTCATTAACATAACAAGATTCACCAACAGACATGCACTGAACAAGTTCCACAGACATGTGACTAACAGAAATGGAATAATGGGTCCCTGAACAAAGGGGGCCAGCTGCATTAAGTACTGCAGTGCACTCCTCCACTTGGACTGCACCAGATTTGCCAGTTCTTGCTGTGAGATGTTACCCCACTCTTCCACCAAGGCACATGCAAGTTCCCTGACATTTCTGGGGGGAATGGCCTTAGCCCTCACCCTCAGATCCAACAGGTCCCAGACGTGCTCAATGGGATTGACATCCGGGCTCTTCGCTGGCCATGGCAGAACACTGACATTCACGCACAGAACAAGCAGTATGGCTGGTGGCATTGTCATGCTGGAGGGTCATGTCAGGATGAGCCTGCAGGAAGGGTACCACATGAGGGAGGAGGATGTCTTCCCTGTAACACACAGCATTGAGATTGCCTTTGGTATACAGGGAATACAGGAGAGGACTGAGGACACACCCTTGTGGCCCCCCATGATGAGGATCAGTGTTGAGGAGTTAATGTTGCCTATCTTCACCACCTCTGGGCAGCCTGTCAGGAAGTCCGTAACCCAGTTGCATAGTGAGGGGTTCAGACCCTGGACCGTGAGCTTTGTAATGAGCTCATAGGGCACTATGGTATGGAAGGCCGAGCTGTAGTCGATGAACATAATCCTCACATTCCTTTTGTCCAGGTGGGTAAGGGTAGTGTGCAGTGCAATGGTGATTGCGTCATCCGTGGATCTGACAGGTCGGTAGAGAATTGGAAATGGTTGTGTGTGTCGGGGAGTGAGGAGGTAATATGGTCTTTCCCTAGCCTCTCAAAGCGCTTCATGATGACGGAGGTGAGTGCTACTGATCGGTAGTCATTCAGTTCAGTTAATTTCCCTTTCTTGGGCACATATGGTGAAAGTGGACATCTTGAAGCAGATAGATGCCTGAGCTAGGGAGAGATTTTAAAAATGCCAGAGCTCAGAGCCAGCTGGTATGCACATGCTCTGAAGGCACGGCTAGAGAGTTCGTCTGGGCTGGCAGCCTTGTGAGGGTTAACATGTTTCAATGACTTACATGCGTCCTCAGGGTCATGGTGCTCGAATCTTGAGAAAAAGATAGCTCCTCTGTCATCCTGACCCTACTGGCCAGCCTTTCTCTGCATTCTTACAGCCTGCTGCCTGTAGCAACACCGCCTCATACTGACCAGCACCTTTGCAGGAAAACAGCAGCACTGCCCCTACTGGCCAGCAACCTGACAGGTAAACAGCAGCACTGCCTCCTACTGGCCAGTAACCTGGCAGGTAAACAGGCTCATTAATACCCTTTTTAACTGATATGACAAATATTATTAGCATCAGATCAATTTTCAACTCTATGTGGATACATTGAGATCTGTGAGGTGGTTCTTGAAATATTACCTAAGAATCAGAATCATCTCATTGTCCTACAGGCACAAGGCACCTGTCTCTTAATTCCCTGGGCTCTATGGGCTTTGAGCTGGTCCTGAAGACGCTTCTCCTCTGTCTCAACATGAGGTAGTGTCCTGATAATTATTATTTAAAAAAATGTATTTAACCTTTTTTAGCTAGGCAAGTCAGTTTAGAACAAATTCTTATTTACAATTATAGCCTAACCCTGCCAAACACTAACCCGGACGACGCTGGGCCAATTGTGTGCCGCCATATGGGACTCCCAATCACAGCCGGTTGTTAATACTGTGCCAGCTCTGGGTGATGACATCACAGGAGGGTAAAGGTCACTGTCAACACCCGTGTCCATTATAACCATGCTTCCATGAATAGTAATAATACTATACTGCAGTTAAGTACACCACCTATTCAGTATACTCATACTCACAATGGTGGACAGGTTTTCCAAAGCCGCCCAATTCATTCCCCTCCCCAAGCTACCTTTGGCCAAGGAGACGGCCCAGCTCATGGTGCAGCACGTCTTCCGGATCCATGGACTTCCGGTGGACATGGTTTCTGACCGTGGTCGTCCCGGTTCTGGAAGGCGTTTCTGCACACTCATTGGGTCGTTGGCCAGCCTGTCCTCCGGATTTCATCCCAAATCTAACGGCCAGTCGGCGCGTGCCAATCAGGACCAGGAGACGACTCTTCGGTGCCTTTTCTCGGCCAACCCCACCACATGGACCCAGTAACTCGTATGGGTGGAGTACACCCATCACACCCCTCCCTGCTCGGCCACTGGGCTCACACCCTTGGGCTTGTCGCCATTCCCCTCCAGGTGTCGCCCATTGGAGTGGTGTAAAGCTCTCCACCATTGGACTCTGGGGTAGTGTAAACGTGTTCTCCTTAGTTAACGACAAACACTACTGTAAAAAATGTTTGTCCCTGATATTGTCCAGAGCTCTTAGATGCATTTCAGAAACTTCAAAACATGCTTCCTTTTGATTTATTTGTCATATAATTTTGTTTTATATAATGGGTTTCTATAGCAGTAAGGGCAAAAGGAATGCTTCATCAAATAATAAAAACATAGTTGTTTTCATATGCGTACCTACAGGTGTCCTAAAATACAAATGGTTATTACTGTCTTAAAACAACTCCATATGTTATTTTAGTAGATCTAGCCCTAAATGTATCACTTGTAAGCTTGCTGAACAAGTTTTAATCAATATGTTAATGTGGTTTATTCTGCTGGAAACAAACTGTGTATACCAAAAATGAAATGTAAATGAAGTTCAGACAGTGGAGAGATGGAAAAAGGTGATTATGAAGATTACTCCTCATCAGTATGTACTGTTGGTCTAAACCACAAGAAATGATGAAGTTCTTCCAAGTAACATCCTGTTGACTTGTAAGGTTTGTGTCTTGTAGTTAATGTGAGTTGTACTATCAATAGATCGTAGGTGGGGTTTATACAGGGTGCTGTGGTTAGAGGGGCCTCTATATATAAAGGGGCTTGTCTGACTCCTAAGTCACTTTACCAAAACCCAACACAACTTTTAATCTTCACATCTCTACCACCACAAATCATGAAGACATCTCTGGTCTTCCTTGCCCTCAGACTGCTGGCTTGTTCAGGTGAGATTTTATTTGTTAACTCAAGTAGTAACTACTGTATATTCAGCACATACATTGGGTCAGGATGCAAGGGGAACTGTGGGTAGGGTGCCTAAATCAACTCCAAGTTCACAATTGGAGCGCCCATCACTTGAGTGACTGTTGTAACGTTTTTTCTTCACAGTTTGGGAAATGCATGGGCAATGCCAACAGGTTGACCTTGATGACCAGGAAGTAGTGGAAGCACAGCTGGAGAAGCGCATGGTAATAATATGCTATGGTCAAAATGTTATGAACCAGCAGAAAGTGTAGTCATTTCTGCAACTTCCCATTAGAAAACTCAACCTGCTACTGAGTAACAGAATTTAACCATAGATGTAAATATAACTAAAAACATACATTGACTGAAGAAACTATTGTCCAACCTGACTTTCACTCTCACATTACATATTCAAATGTAATGTGAGAGTACTTAAACCATAACACTCAATATATCACACCATAATTTCATTAATAATAATAAAAGGTGGGGGGGGGGTTGCTTAAATCTGTCTCGTTACACAAGTGTCTAATGTAAATGTATATATTTTTTGTATCCCAACCCCCTGAGACATCCACAGGGATTGGGGTCACGGCCATGATCGCCATTGTACAGAGCCCCTGAAGCAATTAGGGTTAAGTGCATTGCTCAAGTGCACAGTGCCAGATTATATAAACAATTTTACCATGTCATTTCTTGTCTGTTTGTGGTTTCCAAAGGAGCAACAGCTACAGGGAACCTGCTGGGTGTGTAAGTGGGCACTGAACAAAGTGAAGAAATCCATCTCCACTTCCTCTAGCCAGGTAGCTTCCATAGCATTACAATTAATAAGAGTGTCCTTTCATGAAATTGCACTATTAACTATTTACTGTGATATTTCTCTGAAAATGTCAACTGATGTTGATGATTTATTTTCAATAGGAGGAGATAAAGCAGAAGCTATTGTCCGTTTGCAATAAATTATCTGTCCCAAAATCTATGTGTAAAGGCCTGGTGAAAAAACACTTGCGGGTGCTGATTGAGGAGCTTAATGCAGGCCATGACGTGAGGACCATCTGTGTTAACATTAAGGCCTGCAAGTGAGTACAAGAAACCATTCGAAACGCTCTTTAGTAACTGTTCAGACGACTAAAGAGTATAGCAATGATCACTTGTGGTTGATAAATGCTATTGAATAGAATGTATTCATTGATATGAAAATATGGGGTTATGTCTTCCGATCTTCCACTTATGTAGTCTTTTTATGTGTCTTTAGACCAAAGGAAGTTTTGGACCTGAGCTACTGACCAAGCAGCCAGTATCCAGATTCCAAAGTGAGAAGATGGATGTTCAGGTGTCATGACAATGCTATGCTGCCAGCCTCTTGCTCTTTCTTTTTCAAACTGGTCACAACACAAACATATAAATGGATGATGAAGTTGGAATGATTATGTTCTGAAATAATGTTTTGGGAACATGTCTTATAATTAAGCAATAAGGCCAGAGGGGGTGTGGTACATGGCCAATTTACCATGGCTATGGGCTGTTCTTATGCACCATGCAACGCAGAGTGCCTGGATACAGCCCTTAGCTGTGGTTGAATGGCCCTATACCGGTGGTATATTGTCTCATACACCATGGCTTTCAGCCAATCAGCATCCAGGGCTCAAACGATCTAGTTTATAATAGTGTAGGTGTCTGTCTTAAACTGCAGTACATTTTGTATCATCTACAAAGGTATACATTTTGCTACTTTAGTCCCATAGAGGGAAATCATTCAATTGAAATCAATTCTTTAGGCCCTAATCTATGGATTTCACATGACTGGGCAGGGGTGCCATGGGTGGCCCTGGGAGGGCATAGGCCCACCCACTGGGGAGGCAGGCCCAGCCAATCAGTATACGTCATTCTTAAATTGCATTACATTTTGTATCATGTACAAATGTAAACCTTTTGCAGCTTTAGTCCCAAATGTCTAAAATGTTTAATGTTTGGCAAAAAATAATCCTCAATTGATAGAGAGTACAACTCCTTCTTTGACACCTCTAACATAACTCTATAAATATATCCAATTAGAATTTTTACTGATTAACGTGTAGTATAATTCTGGCTACCTTTTTTATTTAGAATTTCCGTTTTCTGTAAAGAATCTTGATTGCTTGGTATGTGGCTTAAAGTAATTCTCCAGTGTTTCCAGATTTCTATGAAATATGACTTATTATAATAAGTATGAATTATAATATGAGTTAAAAAGTTTTCCTTTCCAGATTTTTCAAATTAAGTCAGTTAAAAAGCAGCTTTTCTGTGAATGGTGTGGGCGTACCAAAACAGAAGAATGGGGTTGGCGTATACCAGTCATTACAAATATTAATGCGAGTGGACCGCAGATTAGCCAGCTCATCCTCTTCAAGGAGATGACATCATGTTCTCTGAGGAAATAGCAAGCATTTTTGAAAAGGTCTGTTTTAGATATAAGTTTGAGATGGGGTTTTTAAAAGTGTTTTTTTTCTCCAATTTATGCTTCTGCTACAAATACGGATATAGGATGAGTCAACAATTATTTTGGTATGAGTTGATCGAATATGATCTTTTCACTATACAGTTACTTTAAAAATGACATCCAGCAATGGCTTTCGTCTGAATCATTTTATAGAGTTATGAATTACAGAGTTACACCAACCAATCAATTCAATCAAACATGACATTGCTACTACAGTACCATGCCTCTGATGAAAAGCTATTTCCACACCTTTCACAAATTACATTAAGCAATCATGTATTTTGACAGTACTCACTTGCAAAGCTTAATTCTAGCAAAAAAAACAATCTGTAGTTGAAAAAGTCTTCAGTCAGCAGCATCAAACTGATCAATTTATGCACAAACTTTTTTTGCACAATGACTGGAGAAAGTCGATTCGATCACAGATTCGATCGCAGGCCTCCAGCTGTTAGATATCTTTCTGTAGAGTAGAAACCCATTAAATATTGTAAACCTTGAGACATTATGAAGGCTCATACATTCTTATAACCAGTGTTAAACCTGCAGACCTTTTTACCACACATTTCAACAGCCTTGAGAGCTAACACATATTGGTTACAAGCCCTGCATCATGTAGGATCCATGTAAAGTAGAATGATGTCATATGTCATGCTGTTTGTCACCTTAATTGTCTTCTGTGTTTAGGAATCATGTTCTTCACCTTCCTCAGGACCCACTTAGCAGACTCTAGAAAGCTTTTCTTCAACCTGGCTCTCAACATTTTAAGCCAGCTGATTGCCAGTTTGGTCATTCCTGTATTTTGGTTCTTATAATTTCTTGAGGAAAGATTATAACATTTTTTTTTAAATGTGTGTTCTATCAGAAAAGAGACATTGGTCAAGCTCAGGCACATTGGTACATTTTCAACCTGTTATATGCATGCTCTAACAGGATGGAAGCTAACATGGCAATGTGGCAATGTGAAGCCTAAATTAGCCATAGCGAGTGAGCAAGACTGAGCTAACATAATGGTGAACACTGACATTTAGTTAATGTTCTCTATAATTTAGCCTAACAGGGTGGAAATGTATGTGTAGGACATACAGACTAACAACATGGAACAATAGACACAACTCAGTGTTTATATTTATTTAGCTTTGCACCATTGTTTTCCAACCAAAGAAATTATGACAATTCCTGAATGTGGAGTCGTTGGAGGAAGTGGTTGTTTTCTGAAATGGAGAATTACAACAAACTAACATTATGGAAAAAGTTTTTTATTTTATTTTTTAAATTAACAAACGAGGGAGGTTGACCGTGATGACCAGCAAGTAGTGGAAACACAACCGGAAAAGCACATGGTAATAGTATGCTACGGTCAAAATGTTATGAACTAGCAAAAAGTGTAGACATTTCTGCAATGTCCTATTGGAATACTCAACCTGCTACTGCGTAGCAGAACTTAACCATAGATATAAATATAACTAAAGACATACATTGACTGAAGAAACTATTGTCCCACCTGACTTTCACATTACATATTCAAATGTCCTTAAACCATAACACTGAATACATCACACCATAATTTAATTAATAATAGTAATTTGGGCTGGTGGTGCTTATATTTGTCTTAAGACAGCCCAGCAGAGGGGTTGGGTTAAATGCAGAAGACACATTTCGGTTGAAATCATTTGGTTGTACAACAGACTAGGTATTTGTGTGCTTGCAATGCAATAACCTTCAACAACCTACTTGCGGGAAGCTAAGCACATTCTTACGACAAGTTCAGTTTTGTATGAATGCCAACTTTTGCGTGAAAATTAGAGCACAAATGTTTTGGGGTAAATTTTGAACGTACGCAATGTTTATAAATGAGGCCCTAGACTTTCATAGCTTCACTTATTCCAGCTGAAACTATTTCCCCAGCAAATAAGATCAACTACTCAAAAAGTTACACAAAGTTTATACAAACTAAGTATATACAAATGATCTCTTAAGGAAAGCTGGTTGAGGATGCCCTTCCAAGGTGTTTGTTGTCTTCTTTACGACCCTCCCACATGATGTGGTTCGAGGACACTTCCAGGAGGCGGAGCCGGTGCACAGCTCTGGGAAGAGGTTGTCTTGGAGACAGTTGCCAGACAGCTGAGTGAGTCTGACTTGCAGTTTGGGGGAGAGGGAGGAGGGGGTCAGGCTGAGACCACACACTGACACGAAGGGACTGCCGTCCTGCACCTCAAACAGACGAAACACATGCTTGTTCTCCTCTGGACACACGACACACATCACACACAGAAACACACATAGAAGTACTGTGTTCTGCTGGACTGGCCATTGATGAATGAGTTCTCTGTGTAGAGCCCCACAGTGGAGGTGTCATAATACCCATAAAACCTAGCGGTCAAACAGTGAAATGGTTCCAATAGTTTTTCAACCATTCATTTTTTTCCATAGGGGATTTTAGGAAGAATAAAAATAAGGGCTGTGTTTTGTGTAAGCTTACCCCGGTGTGACGTTTTGATAAAAATGTAAATCTCTCTTAGACAAGATAACATTCATTAATATGTTAAGCTCCATTTACGCTCAGATTCAAAAATGCTAATTTGCATCAAAGTAGACATCATGTAAAACTACAAATCCCTACAAGCTCCTGCACATCATCTCTAGCTGACACCTTTGCTAACAGGTATTGTGTCAATTTAAAATTGTGTTAATTTAGAATTTGCAGACAGTTCACAGAATTGTCCAATTAAAGAAATGTATCCAATTGATGAATTACTACATTTCACTAACATTAGCTAGTCAATCCAGAGATCCATACCTTTGCCTCATTTTGGCAGTCTCGTCCAGATCATCATGGCATGAATGGTTCTTTATGATAGCCACATTGGCAGCTAATTAGTATTTCATTTTTTGGGGGTAAGTAAAGACAGGGGCTAAATACAGGAGAATATATTGATAAGTCACCTTGTCCTGGAGATATTTACACGGTTATGAAAGTGTCAAGCCAGGGTAAGCCTACATAAAACACAGCCCTTATTTTATGTGTTTCTAAAATTCCCTATAGGAAAAATGAATGGTGGAAAAAACAATTGGAACAAATACCCTGTTTGACCACTAGGTTTTATGGGTATTATAACTCTGTGGTACTCTATCAAACAGCTGGCTGTCCTGCAGAGCTTCAAAGGGTGCAGAGTAGAGTAGAAACATTTAAAGAAATGTAGAACAGTTAATGTCATTACAGTAACAGACATTTACTTGGAAATTAATCTGATTTTAACCTGAAAAACAGTGTGTGAGTGAGATGATGTATCCACATGTACCAGGTTTAAACATCAGTGAAACTAAATTTGACACATTGAATATACAGCCGGGTTGGGATCAATTCCATTTTAATTCCAGTCAATTCAGGAAGTACACTGAAATTCCAATTCCAAAAACCCTGCTATACAGGCCAAATATTATTGCTCTGGGATTTGCTCTTTGCTTTCTGTAGTTCTGTGGGGAAAGAGAGGGAAATATGTTGTGTATGATACGAGTGTGTGTACAAATGCCAATACGCTGAATGTCTTGCTATGATATTGTTTGGTCAACAACAACAGCAACCAGACAATCATAATAAAGAATGTTCTGGGGACTATTCATTAGTCGGTTTCCGTTACGTAACCTTTGGTCTGTTGCAAAACGTCCAGCTCATTCATTAAAGGAGTGATAACAGGGGTGGGATTAAGTGTTGAGGGGGATCAGATGAAATGGAAGATTCCTGGTGTCTGTGACGCCAGCCGTTTCGGTGTGATGCAGACCCGGTGGAGAGTGTGGTGAAACGGAGAAGGCATTGTCTGTCCTGCTGAGTTTTGATGCAGACTCTTTGCCCACCAAGGTGAAGTTAGGATGTGTTAGTTATCCTGTGGGAGCTATTGTTCCTAAAATACTCATGTGTTTTAGGTGCCAAGTTTATGGTCATGTTGCAGCAGGAGGGAGATGTGTAGGAGGGAGATTCCTAGATGGAACGTGTAGTATCGGTGAAGAACGTTGTGTGTGTAAACTGTGGGGGTGCCCATGGGGCTGAGATCAGAGGTGTCTGGTGAGAGAAAGGCAGGTTGAGGTTTCCAGGGTCAGTAGTACAGATTCATATGTTGTCGTATGCTGAAGCAGTGAAGAGAGGGCTAGAGGAAGATGGGTACAGGGTGAAGGATCCTATGAGGATTCCTGTGAGTAGCCAGAGACCAATAGAGAGGGATGGGAATAATATGTGCTTCAGTAAGGTGGGTTTCTTAGCATTCATATCCGTGGTTGACATCTGTACTGGAGAAATAGAATGCAAGTCACAGAAAAAAGAGGTTGTGGTGGCAGTTGCAGTTGCAGAGACGTAATTGGGATTGCAAGGTTTTACTGCAGAGGATTTGCAGGGGGTAGTGTTCTGTCCTGCCAGACCTTTGGCCTGGAGTAGGATTAGAAAGGGTTAAATAGTGGAATGTTTTTTTGTGTGTGAAGGCTAATAGTGTAGGGTATTTTCCTTTTTCCCAATTCTGTATTATCGGAAGTTAATGTAGGTAGGCCGTGACTGGCTTCACTCTCCAGTACAGTAGGTGGGGATGCATGCACCTAAATTGTGGACGTGATCCGCCAACCCAATCCCAAAGAACAAGAAGAACTCATTCATTGCGAGATCGAAGTAAGTGAACAACTTACGTTTTATCTCCCGGGCAGCGCTCATCTTGTCCCGTCAAAGTGTAGGCAGACCTGACAACCAAAAATAAATTGAAGATCTGCAAGCTAGCTATCTTTGACTGTAGCCTGGCTAACGATGAAGTGATTGTGAAGACACTAGTTAGCCAGCTAACGTTTTTCTTGTCTGTCTGCTGTTAGACTTTACCTTCTAGCTACCTCATTATACTGTTTCTACACTTCATCTTATTCTTGGTCGTGATCCATAGTTCCCATATTATCCGATTATTAAAATTGAACCAGTTCTGCAGCTAAAATAACTTGTTATCCTCTCCATAACTTTCCATAAAGCCCAGCCAATGTTTACACCAATGACTGCTTTGGACGTTGTTTAATTGCTGATGACCTGGCGCTTGAACGTGACGTAAAAGTCCAAGCACATTGAGGAGTCCTTGGTAAGGGAAAATATGAACACCCAATGTAAAGTGTTGGTCCCGTGTTTCATGAGCTGAAAAAAAATACTGACAAAATCGTATTTCTCTCAAAATATGTGGACACATTTGTTTACATCCCTGTTAGTGACCATTTATCCTTTGCCAATATAATACATCCAACTGGTGTGGCATATCAAGAAACTGATTAAAGAGAATGATCATTACACAGGTGCACCTTGTGCTGGGGACAAAAAAATGCCACTCTAAAATGTACAGTTTTGTCACAAAACAATGCCACAGTAGTCTCAAGTTTTGAGGGTGCATGCAATTTCTGACTGCAGGAATGTCCACCTGAGCTGTTGCCAGAGCATTGAATGTTAATGTCTCTACCATATGCCGCCTCCAAAGTTGTTTTACAGAATTTGGCACCACTGGCCTCACAACCATGGACCACATGTAACCACGCCAGCCCAGGACCTCCACACCCGGCTTCTTCACCTGCGGGATCTTCTTAGACCAGCCACCGGACATCTGATGAAATTGTGGGTTTGCACAACTGAATAATTTCTGCACAAACTGTCAGAAACCGTCTCAGGGAAGCTCATCTGCATGCTTGTCGTCCTCTCCAGGGTCTCGACCTGACTGCAGTTCGGCGTTGTAATTGACTTTAGTGGGCAAATGCTCACCTTCGATTGCCACTTGCACGCTGGAGAAGTGTGCTCTTCAGGAATGAATCCCGGTTCCAACTGTACCGGGCAGATAGCGTTTTGCTGATGTCAACATTGTGAACAGAGTGCCCCATGGTGGCGGTGGGATTATGGTATTCAGCAGGCATAAACTACGGATAACAAATAAAATTGCATTTTATCGACTGCAATTTCAATACACAGAGATACCGTGACGAAATCTTAAGGCCCATTGTCGTGCCATTCAAACGCTTCCATCACCTCATGTTTCAGCATGATAATGCATGGCGCCATGTCGCAAGGATCTGTCCACAATTCCTGGAAGTCGACATGTCACCCATTGAGCATGTTTGGGATGTGTGTACTACACGCAACGTGTACTACAGTGTGTTTCAGTTCCCTCCAATATCCAGCAACTTTGCACAGCCATTGAAGAGGAGTGGGACAACATTCCACAGGCCGTAATCAACAGCCTGATCAACTCTATGCGAAGGAGATGTGTCGTGCTGCATGAGACAAATGGTGATCACATCAGAAATTGACTGGTTTTCTGATCCAAGTGCCTATCTTTTTTTTTTTTACAGTGTTTGTGACCAACAGGTGCATATCTGTATTCCCAGCCTTGTGAAATTCATAGATTAGGGCCTAATGAATTTACTTAAATTGACTGATTTCCTTATATGAACAATAACTCAGTAAAATTGTTGAAATTGGTCTGATTATTTTCAGTCTTCAGATAACATTCTAATGTTATATTGATAATTTACAGTAGCAGCGGGGGCTGGTGGGATGAACTATAGGAGGACAGGCTCATTGTAATGGCTGGAATAGAGTAAATGCAACAGTATCATATACATCAAAGATATGGAAACCACATTTTTGACTCCGTCCCATTAATTTTATTCCAGCCATTACAATGACCCCGTCCTCCTATAGATCCTCCCACCAGCTTCCACTGTACAGTAGGCAGTCATCATATGTTGGGATCAGTCAGAGTAATGAGCTATGTGATTGTTTTGCTATTGCTGTCCGTTCTCTTCAAATAGGTCGCCAAGAATACAACAAAATATCAAACATAAAATATGCCTAATATTACTTACACCAATACTCAAATTGACCTCCCATGGAACTATCCCAAATTCATGATCTTTCAAACATTCAAGATTACTTTATTTACAAGGCTGGATTGATGTGCTGTTGATTATCAACAACAACACAGAAAGAACGCGGTCTTTATAAAAGAATGGATGACATCAGCGTAGGCTAGTATACTCTCTATATGATTCATTCATATTATCAAGGCTACTATTTGTTGAAATGGGTTAATCCTATCTAATAGTGACCAATCTCTTTGTGTATGTAGGCTAATCCCACATATCTATGTTTGTGAAACTCAGGTTGAAGCCGTATTTTAGCAGCCCTTGAAGATGTCTCAGCAAAATAGCACTGATAGGCACACAGCTGAGGGACTTCATAGTCTTCCACATCAGGGACTCTGTGTCTGATTGTGAACCAGATCCTGTATCTATCTCCCACCATTGACCTCCCAAACGATCACGCTGCATCATTATGAGAATTGGTATGGGCGGTACAGAGCAGAGTAGAGCAACAGGGCAGAGCGAATGAGCCACATCCGCCACTGGAGGGATCAAATCTGTGCCATCTGATGCTCAGGGATTTATAGGTTTAGTCAAAATTGCTTTTGCCCACTGTGGAGATTAAGCACCGTGGGATGTTTGTTGGTCAGGCCAGAGCTGCTGCTTCTTCCCCGGCCCCGATGCTGTTCTGCTGAAGACAATGTCCCAGGACCCACGAAGAGAGGTTTTAGCCCTGGTAGGGTGTGGAATTTGACTGGAGTTTGAGTGGTCTACTGGGGTATGTGCACCATGCAGGTGGATACTGTGTTGGTGCTGTTCTGCGTCTGCCTCATGGGGGTTTCTGGGAGATCAGCTCATCAAAGAGGTGACAAGCTGGAGACCTACAAACAGAGCAGGTAAATGCAAATTCCATCCTAGGATCTATACATAACATAGACTGGATGTATGGCATTGAATTTATCCTTTGATTGACATTTTATATCTAGACATGGGTTAAAATGTGAATCTGTATTGGTGATGGTAATGTTCTGTTGTCCTCACCTGTTCTGCTCCCCCACCAGGTGATTTCAGACTTATTCAGAAAGGGGATTTAGAGAGGGGGCCTATATTCCAGTATCTAATAATGTTCTATTGTTGGATGTTGTGGCTGTTGCTCCATGGGTGGCTGGACTGGATGTGGCGCTATTGGATGGAATGAATATCATTCTGATCAGTTTATGAAACATATTTATGGAGCCTAAACTCAACCTAGCCTGGTCCTATCTGTTTTTGACATGTCAGCAACCACAGGAGGTGGCAAGACCGCACAAACAGACCTGGGACCAGGCTAGGGTCAACCAATACTTTGAAGTGCATACAGTTAACAACATATAGAACAAATTATGTGGAACTGATAGATTAAGTGGCAATGAGGCATACCGTATATTACATACAGTATGTTACAGATGAATGGAAAATCTACTACAATGGTTGCTTTTAACCTCTACAGGATCAATGTCTCCATACCGGGACGGTTGCGCTAATGTGAATAGCAGCAAACTTTCCAGGACATAGACATGTCTTATATGGGCAGAAGGCTTAAATTCTTTTTAATTTTACTGCACGGTCCAATTTACAGTAGCAATTACAGTGGAATAACATGCTATTGTTTGAGGAGATTGCACAACAACACAACACTTTTATCATGGCAATTGGTTTGATACATTCACCTCTGAAGGTAAATAATGTACTACATTCAAATCAAAATCAAATCAAATCCAATTTTATTTGTCACATACACATGGTTAGCAGATGTTAATGCGAGTGTAGCGAAATGCTTGTGCTTCTAGTTCCGACAATGCAGTAATAACCAACAAGTAATCTAGCTAACAATTCCAAAACTACTACCTTATAGACACAAGTGTAAGGGGATAAAGAATATGTACATAAAGATATATGAATGAGTGATGGTACAGAGCGGCGTAGGCAATATACAGTAGATGGTATCGAGTACAGTATATACATATGAGATGAGTATGTAAACAAAGTGGCATAGTTAAAGTGGCTAGTGATACATGTATTACATAAAGATGCAGTAGATGATATAGAGTACAGTATATACGTATACATATGAGATGAATAATGTAGAGTATGTAAACATTATATTAGGTAGCATTGTTTAAAGTGGTTAGTGATATATTTTACATAATTTCCCATCAATTCCCATTATTAAAGTGGCTGGAGTTGAGTTAGTGTGTTGGCAGCAGCCACTCAATGTTAGTGGTGGCTGTTTAACAGTCTGATGGCCTTGAGATAGAAGCTGTTTTTCAGTCTCTCGTTCCCAGCTTTGATGCACCTGTACTGACCTCGCCTTCTGGATGATAGCGGGGTGAACAGGCAGTGGCTCGGGTGGTTGTTGTCCTTGATGATCTTTATGGCCTTCCTGTGACATCGGGTGGTGTAGGTGTCCTGGAGGGCAGGTAGTTTGCCCCCGGTGATGCGTTGTGCAGACCTCACTACCCTCTGGAGAGCCTTACGGTTGTGGGCGGAGCAGTTGCTCTACCAGGCGGTGACACAGCCTGACAGGATGCTCTCGATTGTGCATCTGTAGAAGTTTGTGAGTGCTTTTGGTGACAAGCCAAATTTCTTCAGCCTCCTGAGGTTGAAGAGGCGCTGCTGCACCTTCTTCACGATCCTGTCTGTGTGGGTGGACCAATTCAGTTTGTCTGTGATGTGTACGCCGAGGAACTTAGAACTACTACCCTCTCCACTACTGTTCAATCAATGTGGATAGGGGGGTGTTCCCTCTGCTGTTTCCATTCAGTAATCTTGCTCTGATTTGTCATCCTGAGGGTCCCAGAGATAAAATGTAGCATAGTTTTGTTTGATAAAATCTATTTTTATATTCAAATGTAGGAACTGGGTTCTCCAGTTTGAACCCCTGCTGTCTCTGGCTCCCCACCCACCCCGCCCGGCCATCTAGATGTGTGATAGTTTGTGTATAAGCTAATGATCCATCATGTAGGACATTCCTGGGAATGTGTAGACGTTTTGTATGTTCTCTATAGTTATGTACTTGAAAATTTATAAATTGACCAATTCGACACATTTGGGCAGACTTGATACAAAATACTGTCCAGTATTGCCATGCTTCACTGGATCAATCTGAAACTTTGCACACACACTGCTTCCATCTAGTGGCCAAAATCAAAATTGCGCCTGAACTGCAATAATACATTATGGCCTTTCTCTTGCATTTCAAAGATGAAAATACAAAAAAGCGCATGTTTTTTTCTTTGTGTTATCTTCTACCAGATCTTATGTGTTATATTCTCCTACATTCATTTAAAATTTTCACAAGTTTCAAAGTGTTTCCTCTCAAATGGTATCAATAATATGCATATCCTTGAGCTACAGGCACTTAGATTTGAGTATGTCATTTTAGAATTAAACATTGTCTCTGATTTTCAAGCAAATTTAAGTCTGGACTGAGACTTGAACACTCAACACCTGTTGGAACACCATTCTGGTGTGTCTTTGGCATTAACATTTGTTGCATTGTGTTGCTGAAAAATAAACCTCTATCCAATGGGTTAGGTTTTGAGAAGTCTGAGGTGGGTTTACCTTTAACTAAAACATGTAATAAAAATAAAATATTGTGTTAAGATATTCAATCACAATTATATTTTCAAGGAAAATTAAAAGTCCTTTATTTCAAAGTTACACATATCGTTGTAGATCACCACTTTTTCTCTCATGTAGATTGGAAATGTTATGGTCATGAACAGATGCCACACATTTTGTAACATTGGAACACAGTACATTGCTGTGAGTGAAACCAAAATGTTAGCGACACATAACTTGAAACAGGCCCCATAAACATATAGGGCGACGGGCTTGAACATATGTTTATTTTCTCTCTTCAAAAAACAACAGGAGAACACAGTACATCAAAGCAGTATCAGACAGTCGTAGCTTAACACTGATGGAAAACTAAACCCGACTTCTCACCCCACAGTTGTTTCTCTAAAGTTCATATGAAAAGCATTCTCTGTCCTCTTGAATGGCATGAAAATAACAACAACAGTCAGTAGTACAATCAGCTTCTGAGGAACGCAACGTTTGGTTATGACTGGACTGCTGTGAATCCAGTCATGGAACTGGAGCAAACCGATATCCGGACAGAGCCATTCAAAAAATAATTGAGTTTAAATTGGCACCAGTGAACTGCGATGCACTTTCAACTGAGCTCTTCCTTGTTATGTGCACTTAACAGGAGTTGATTAATGACCCTGTTGTTGACTCTGTTAGGCCAGAAAAGGCAGACAACTGTATAGCAACAGCAAAGCTATAGGAAGCCCCAAGGCAATGTTCTGCAGATAGACACACACACACACACACATGCATACACACACAGACAGACTTTTCTAGACTCTGGCCCTTGGAGGGGATTGGAGAGACATTTGTGCCAAGCGGATTATCAACCAGCTGCTGGGGAGGACAGAGAGGAATATCACCCATTACCCATCAGCCCACACCGGTTAGCGCCCAGCAGCGCTCTCTCTTGCTCTCTGTCTGATTGTCACGGTAGATAATATTGCTGTCTGCTGTTCTCCTCTCTCCATGCACGCCTGTGGGGCACTGTCACAGCATGCACTCACCCGCAGGCCACCCATTAATCCAGTTGAGGGTTTTTAGGGGAAAATCTATTTTTTAAATTATTTTTTATGTTTCTGCCGTGACCTGGATAACGCTATCAAAGCGACAAGCGTTCAGATGTAGGATCCCTTTGAGCGTTGACAAGAGACGTTCTCTTGAAATAGTGTTTTTCTGAATGCCCTCATGTCCTTCTTGTGTTTTGGGGATGAAAATGGTAACGATTCAGCCTGATTTGGCTCCTTGAGTCAAGTTGAGAGACACATTTCTGCTTTATAAAAAAAACATGATAATGATAACAACAATTTCTACTGTCTTACACTGGTTGTTGCTTCTTTTCATTATTTATTTGTTGTTGTTGCTAAACTGCACAAAACTTGCTTTGTATTTCAGCCTGACAATGGTGCCAGTTAGATTAAAGGTTATCATTACAAGGTTACTTTATACTTATGTCGAGCAATGTACAGTAGTGAGTGCATGTAGTTGAATTCATACTGGCCCCTTGTGGGATTTGAACCCTCAACTCTGGCATTGCAAGTGCCATGCGCTACCAACTGAGCCACTCCTGTGTCATTTATTGTATATCTATCACCTATACTGGAGTTCATCTTGCCATTTTGACCAGAAGCTGTTTGAAATCATTTTGTGATCTTTTCATTATGCCCAGGTTAATGTCACTATTCCTTTCCTAAAAACAATTTACAACGTTACAGGGCCTTTTTATTGAAGAATGTGTTTGTTTTTTCATATGATTGTGTTTTATGTTTTATTTTGATGTATAGTGTATTAATGTGTACTGTATATAGCTATGTATTGTGTAATTGATGTGTATATAGATATGTATAGTTTACTAGCTGTTGATTGACGTGTTCAAATATTTTTCATCAACAGATCCAGGAGAGAAACATCAAGAATGGATGATGGAGGAGCTCACAGCAAGACCGCAAGGTTAGAGTTCAATGTCATTGTACAAAACACTGATCTGCAAAAGTGGTTTGCCAACTTGAAGCATGACAGGAAAGGTTTTATCAATACATTTGATATTGTAAATATATCAAAGCCGATATTGTAAAATGCTACCGTACTTGACAGTGTACAACATGTCTTTGACCGTTGAAAAAAGAGATCCTCAACTTACAGCCTAACCCTAAAAAGACAACCTCTTTTCCTCACTACAGCCCAATCCTAAAACGAGGTCCAGACATGACAAAATCTCCCATGACAAAATCTGAGCAGCTCTTAAGAATAGATGACCATGACTTTACCATGAGACCAGCATTTGGAGGTAAGACTTTACAGGAGTCATATAATGTGTATATTTCTACCAAATAAAATCATCAGATTTAGTATGTGAAAAACATGCTCCACATAAGCTTTGTACCTACCCTGCATCAACACGAATTACTTTGATGGTAATGCACAAATGTTTTTTTGACTCCCTTTAGTTGTGTTTGCTGTTTTGATGTTGCTTAGAGCACCAACACAAACTCCTTTTTTCCTTTAAACAGGGTCAGACAATCTATCCAATGGTCTTATCAGCTCAGCCCTCTAGAAGCCCTAATGACACCAATAACATGGCAAGCTGTATATTGTCATGCTAGTACAGATGTTGGATCTTAATTTGATCACTCTTTTGTTGCTAAGAATTTTCATGAACCCCTACAAAAAATGTCCATTCATTATAATCCACATAATAATTCACATTTCCTGTTGCTGCCGGACTATTTTCCTGCTGTAGCAAACTGTCTCAAATTAAGATCCTATATTTGTACTCTCTCTTTTAACACGGATGTTGACAGAGTGTTTGTGGTTTCATGGTCATCGTACAGGGGATTTACTGTTGTGGGATTACAGGACATATCCCACTGGACACACACTGGTTGAATCAAAGTTGTTTCAAAATAATTTGTCAACATATTTTGATGTGGAACCAGTGTGAAAAATACATTGGATTTTTAAAAGTAATCAACCAGTTCTGTTTTCATTTCATTTTAACCAGCGTTTTAAACATTGAAATTAGGGTAAAACTAAAATGTAAATACATTGATTTACATAAATCTTCTGTAATTTCAACATAATAATTGGATCTATGCATTTGTTGAAATTTCACATGGAAACGTTCAAAATCTTTTCATCCTATATTCAATATACACTGATTATACGAAACAAGCTCTTTCCATGACATAGACTGACCAGTTGAATCCAGGTGAAAGCTATGATCCCTTATTGACGTCAATTGTTAAATCCATTTCAATCAGTGTAGATGAAGGGGAGGAGACACTTAAAGAATCATTTTAAAGCCCTGAGACAGTTGAGACATGGATTGTGTATGTATGCCATTCAGAGGGTGAATGGGCGAGACACAAAATGTAAGCGCCTTCAAACAGGGTATGGTAGTAGTTGCCAGATGCACCACTTTGTGTCAAGAACTGCAACGCTGCTGGGTTTTTCATGGGGGGTATACTCTATGTATATTGCGGGGTTGAACTTATGTAACATTTTATATTTGATTAGACATAGTTGATTTTATCTTGTTTCAATGTTGATAGTAAAATAATGTTTGAATCAACGTAATTGTTTCAACGTAATGCCATCAACCTAAATAAAGAGGTATATATGCTGAATCGCATCTCCGAGCTGACAAGGTAAAAATCTGTTTTTCTGCCCCCGGGCAAGGCAGTTAACCCACTGTTCCCTCGGCGCCCGAAGACACGGAAGACACATTTCAGTTGAATGCATTCAGTTGTACAACTGACTAGGTATCCCCCTTTTGAAATAAAATATGAAGCCAAAATTATTGCCTGAACAGTGACTCCTACTGGTATATGAGCGGTAATGCACTTCTGTGAGAACAAATCACATTCCAGATACCTACCACTACATACCCTGCTTGGCTTTGGAAGTAAGCTGTGAACATTTCTGCCAAGCTATCTCGTCAAACACTAGATACATCAGCTTCCATACTCATTCGCGTAAATCACATTGAATAGTTGAAAGTAACTCTTCTAACTTTTCTTACTTCACAAGCTGTATGTGAAAGTAAATTTGGAGTGAGGTTGGGTTTATGTAGGCTACATTGAAATCTGATTTACCCAACAGAGGACACCATCATTTCAACGTGTAGTTAGGTACTGTATATTATCATTCATCCATGGTTGATTGGATCCTAGTTACCATTAGCCCTATAAATAGGATGAATTCATAATATGAATAGAAAATGTTTACCTTAGGATATTGTCTTGTATGTGAAGGATGGTTTGCTGATTTCACATTTCGTCTACAAGTTATTAATATGTTGGATTCATGTCTCCATCTCAACCAAAAATCTAAGTTGAAGAATAGGACTAAATCAAATCAAACTTGATTTGAAGTGCATATAAAGTTTAATTTGATTTAGTGCTATTCTTTAACTTAGATTTTTGTTTGATATGGAGGTGTGAATCCAACAACATTAATAATTACTTTGTAGTCTAACTGGATATTGAATTGTCATTGTTCAGGCAGGAAGCGTTGGACTGTGGTTTGACATTTTATTTCAATATACGTCTTTATTTAGGTTGATGGCATGACATACCATTTTACTATCATCATTGAAACACGGTTAAATAACATACAATATGTCTAATCAAATATGAAATTCAATTTTTTTTTTAAATATATAGTATATTAAATACAGGATAAAAAAAAGTTTTTTAAATGTTTCTACGTATACATGATGATTATGTTGAAATTAGATTGATGTAACAACCTGTCAGTCCAGTTAAGTCAATGTATTTAAGTACAAGTTCTACCCTAATTTCAATGTTTACAATGCTGATTGAAATTAGATGAAATCAGTACTGGTTGATTGCTTTTCTGCAATCCAATGTATTTTCCATGTTGATTCCACGTCACAATACGTTGACAAATTACATTGAAACAACGTTGATTCAACTAATGTGTGCCCAGTGGTCTCATGTTAAGGTTAAATGTACTTTTTGAGTTATTTACATGTTGGCAATCCATAATACCTTTAGGATGACCTTCTTCGTTCAAACATGGATATACAATAATATTCGAGGCCAAATGACAAAATGTGTTTCAGAGCACCCACGCAAGCTCATGGATCAAACAAAATGTGCATTGCTGTTGAATGCATGTGATATTCATGAACTAGAACAAGGGCCAAATATGTCTTGTTTTATGAATACATAAAAATAAACAGCTGTAAATGCAATCTGAGTCTAAAAAACATCACACTATGAATGACCCCTCTGGGCCTCCTTTAAAATGTATCCTATTAAGAAAGAAAATAGATCTCGGAAAGAGAGATTGGAAAGGCATCCAGATGTTTGCGGCTGCAACAACTGTGATCCATTGTGACCTAATTGTGTTCCTGTACTAAGGCGGATGATGGAGAGTGAAGGTTAAAATAGTTGGAAAAAAAATAGAATCCAGCCCGTCATGGCACAAGCAAATCCAGTTTATTGGCTGACAATGCAGCGCTGAATTTATTGTAGTGTATTTTTTGCATTAGGCTTACACTGACTGAATGAAACTACTGTATATTGTATTGCACATAGTATAGTCACAATACATGACGTTATTTGTGATAGAATCAATGGTTATTGAAGCACTTGGCCAATGCTTTTGGTACGGTAGACCATTCCATTCTTGTGGGCCGGCTAAGGAGTATTGGTGTCTCTAAGGGGTCTTTGGCCTGGTTTGATAATTACCTCTCTCAAAGAGTGCAGTGTATAAAGTCAGAAAATCTGCTGTCTTAGCCACTGCCTGTCACCAAATCAAATCAAATGTTTTTTGTCACATGCGCAGAACCTTACAGAGAAATGCTTACTTACAAGCCCTTAACCAACAATGCAGTTTAAAGTTCCTTGGTGTCCACATCACCAACAAACTAACATGGTCCAAGCACTCCATAGATCCCTAAAAAGGTAAGAGATAAGAATAACAAATAATTAAAGAGCAGCAGTAAATAACAATAGTGGGGCTATACACAGGGGGTACCGGTACAGAGTCAATGTGTCAATGTGTGGGGGGCACCGGTGTCGAGGTAATTGAGGTAATTATGCACATGTAGGTAGAGTTATTAAAGTGGCTGTGCATAGATAATATCAGAGAGTAGCAGCAGCGTGTGGGGGGGGGGCAAGTATAGAAGCTGTATAGAAGCCTCTTGGATCTTGACTTGGAGCTCCGCTTGCCGTGCGGTAGCAGAGAGAACAGTCCATGACTAGGATGGCTGACACTGCCTGGTATAGAGGTCCTGGATGGCAGGAAGCTTGGCCCCAGTGATTTACTGGGCCGTACGCACTACCTTCTGTAGTGCCTTGGGGTCGGAGAACGAGCAGTTGCCATATCAGGCAGTGATGCAACCCGTCAGGACTGCAGATGTAAAATATTGCCAAATCTTTTCCGTCTCCTGAGGGGGAATAGGTTTTGTCGTGCCCTCTTCATGACTGTCTTGGTGTGCTTGGACCATGTTAGTGTCTTGGTGATGTGGAAGCCAAGGAACTTGAAGCTCTCAACCTGCTCTATTACAGCCCTGTCAATGAGAATGGGGGTGTGCTCAGTCCTCCTTTTCCTGTAGTCCACAATCATCTGCTTTGCCTTGATCACATTGAGGGAGAGGTTGTTGTCCTCGCACCACACAGTCAGGTCTCTGACCTCCTCCCTATAGGCTGTCTCGTTGTTGTCGGTGATCAGCAAACTTAATGATGGTGTTGGAGTCGTGCCTGGCTGGGCAGTCATGAGTGAACAGGGAGTACAGGAGGGGACTGAGCACGCACCCCTGAGGGGACCCCGTGTTGAGGATCAGCGTGGCGGATGTGTTGTTTCCTACCCTTACCACCTGGGGGCGGTCAGTCAGGAAGTCAAGGATCCAGTTGCAGAGGGAGGTGTTTAGTCCCAGGGTCCATAGCTTAGTGATGAGCTGTGAGGGCACTATGGTGTTGAACACTGAGCTGTGGTCAATGAATAGCATTCTTATATAGGTGTTTCTTTTGTCCAGGTGGGAAAGGGCAGTGTGAAGTGCAATATAGATTGCATCATCTGTAGATCTGTTGGTGCGGTATGCAAATTGGAGTGTGTCCAGGGTTTCTGGGATAATGGTGTTGATGTGAGCCTTTCAAAGCATTTCATGGCTACAGACGTGAGTGCTACGGGTCAGTAGTCATTTAGGGAGGTTACTTTATTGTTCTTGTTCTTGGGCATAGGGACTATGGTGGTCTGCTTGAAACCTGTGCGGGTAGAGTCCCGCTCCTTGAAAGCAGCAGCTCTACCCGTAAGATCAGTGCGAATGTTGCCTATAATCCATGGCTTCTGGTTGGGGTATGTACGTATAGTCACTGTGGGGATGACATCCTCAATGCACTTATTGATAAAGCCAGTGACTGATGTGGTGTACTCCTCAATGCCATCGGAAGAATCCCGGAACATATTTCAGTCTGTGTTAGCATAGCAGTCATTGGGAGTAAACCAAGGCTCAATCTAGGCCTCACGCTCTTCACACTTTACATCAGCAACATATCTCAGGCAGTAGGAAGCTCTCGCATCCATTTATATACAGATGATACAGTCTTATACTCAGCTGGCCCCTCCCCGGATTTTGTGTTAAATGCTCTACAACAAAGCTTTCTTAGTGTCCAACAAGTTTTCTCTATGCTTAATCTTGTTCTGAACACCTCCAAAAACAAAGGTCATGTGGTTTGGTAAGAAGAATGCCCTTCTCCCCACAGGTGTGATTACTACCTCTGAGGGCTTAGAGCTTGAGGTAGTCACCTCATACAAGTACTTCGGAGTATGGCTAGATGGTACGCTGTCATTCTCTCAGCGCATATCAAAGCTGCAGGCTAAAGTTACATCTAGACTGGGTTTCCTCTTTCGTAATCGCTCCTCTTTCACCCCAGCTGCCAAACTAACCCTGATTCAGACGACCATCCTACCCATGCTAGATTATGGAGACATAATTTATAGATTGCCGGGTGTGGTTGCTCCATCAGATTTACCTACAATGCTCCTTATAGGACAAATCACATTTATTTTTAAAGCCCTTCTTACATCAGCTGATATCTCAAAGTGCTGTACAGAAACCCAGCCTAAAACCCCAAACAGCAAGCAATGCAGATGTAGAAGCACGGTGACTAGGAAAAACTCCCTAGAAAGGCCAGAACCTAGGAAGAAACCTAGAGAGGAACCAGGCTAATAGGGGTGGCCGGGTGGAGACTATAACAGAACATGGCCAAGATGTTCAAATGTTCATAGATGACCAGCAGGGTTAAATAATAATAATCAGTGGTTATAGAGGGTGCAACAGGTCAGCACCTCAGGAGTAAATGTCAGTTTGCTTTTCATAGCCGATCATTCAGAGTATCTCTACCGCCTCCGCTGTCTCTAGAGAGTTGAAAACAGCAGGTCTGGGACAGGTAGCACATCCGGGGAACAGGTCAGGAGTTTACCCCAAGACAGAGACACACAGGTAGGATATAACCCCACCCACATTGCCAAAGCACAGCCTCCACAACACTAGAGGGATATCTTCAACCACCAATTTACCATCCTGAGACAAGGCCGAGTATAGCCCACAAAGATCTCTGCCACAGCACAACCCAAGGGTGCACCAACCCAGACAGGAAGATCACGTCAGTGACTCAACCCACTCAAGTGACGCACCCCTCCTAGGGACGGCATGGAAGAGCACCAGTCAGCCAGTGACTCAGCCCCTGTAATAGGTTTAGAGGCAGAGAATCCCAGTGGAGAGAGGGGAACCGGCCAGGCAGGGACAACAAGGGCGGTTCTTTGCTCCAGTGCCTTTCCGTTCACCTTCACACTCCTGGGTCAGACTATACTCAATCATAGGACCTACTGAAGAGATTAGTCTTCAGTAAAGACTTAAAGGTTGAGACCGAGTCTGCCTCTCTCACATGGGTAGGCAGACCATTCCATAAAAATTGAGCTCTATAGGAGAAAGCCCTGCCTCCAGCTGTTGGCTTAGAAATTCTAGGGACAGGTAGGAGGCCTGCGTCTTGTGACCGTAGAGTATGTGTAGGTATGTATGGCAGGACCAAATCAGAAAGATGGGTAGGAGCAAGCCCATGTAATGCTTTGTAGGTTAGCAGTAAAACCTTGAAATCAGTCATTACCTTAACAGGAAGCCAGTGTAGAGAGGCTAGCACTGGAGTAATATGATCAGATTTCTTGGTTCTAGTCAAAATTCTAGCAGCCGTATTTAGCACTAACTGAAGTTTATTTAGTGCTTTATCCGGGTAGCCAGAAAGTAGAGCATTCCACCCCCACCATCACTGCATCACTGCACTCTATACTCCTCTGTAAACTGGTCATCTCTGTGTACCTGTCGCAAGACCCACTGGTTGATGCTCATTTATAAAGCCTCTTAGGCCTCACTCCCACCTATCTGAGATATCTACTGCAGCCCTCATCCTCCAAGTACAACATCCGTTCTGCCAGTCACATTCTGTTCAAGGTCCCCAAAGCACACACATCCCTGGGTCGCTCGTCTTTTCATTTCGCTGCAGCTAGCGACTGGAACAAGCTGCAACAAAGACTCAAACTGGACAGTTTTATCTCAATCTCTTCATTCACTCAATCATGGGCACTCTTAATGACAGTTGTGGGCTGCTTTGCATGATGTACTGTTGTCTCTACCTTCTTACCCTTTGTGCTGTTGTCTGTGCCCAATAATGTTTGTACCATGTTTTGTGCTGATACCATGATGTGTTGCTACCATGTTGTTGTCATGTTATGTTGCTACCATGGTGTGTTGTCGTGTGTTGCTGACTTGCTATGTTGTTGTCTTAGGTCTCTCATTATGTAGTGTTGTGTTGTCTGTCTTGTCGTGATGTGTGTTTTGTCCTATATTTAAATCCCCGCAGGAGGCCTTTTGCCTTTTTTTGCCATCACTAAATAATCATTTGTTCTTAACTGACTTGTCTAGTTAAATAAAGGTTAAATAAAATGCATTTAATTAAATTAAAGTATCCATTATAGCAATGAAGGAAATGAAGGATAAATGGTACTGCACTTGTAATTACATGTTTAAATAGGTTTTTGAACAGAGGTCCAGGATAGTCAATTAATTCTGAAAATCTAACCTCTCATTGAAATTTCTATCAATGCAATTTTATTTAATTACAGGACCCCCTATTCCAGTTGGGGTAGATGTTCAGGTTGAAAGTCTGGACACAATCTCTGAAGTGGATATGGTGAGTGGGATTTCAGTATCTTTACACAGTGAAGGGTAATCTTTCCTAACCTGGTGGAACGAGACTGATCGCGCGATAGCTCACATTCTGTTTGTGAAACAGAAATGTGAGC